>NW_023276806.1:131510212-131600212 GCF_003668045.3 Cricetulus griseus
GAAGACTTGTAGCAAGTAACGTTGGCAAATCCAAGATTGGGGTCCACATCTAGTGAGGACCTTCCTGTTGTACCATCCCAAGGCAGAAGACATAAAAGAGAAGAAAAGGGAAAGGGAGAGAGGAAGTGAGGATGAGGGAAAGGCAGTATATTTTCTTTTATGGGGAACCTGCTGAAGCCAGGGTGGCCTTCATTCAGTCATGAAGCCAGAGCCTTCAAGACACCATCAAAATCAACAACATTGTATTGGGCTTATGTGGGCAAGACAAGAACATAGACAGACACATTCTACCAATGGGGAGCGGGATTCTGAATCTCTAGAAACAGTCATCACACAGATTTCTTCTAAGGCCTGTGTAAGATCCTGTTGTGGTTCAGAGTAGTCGCTGGGAACCCAGTGGCAGCAAATGATGCTTTATGGCTGTGTGGTTTATGCTTGCACTGAAAGTCATGTCACGTGATGATGGAGAGTAGAAGACTCAGCATGGGAAGGACATGGAGTATTGTCCATCTCAGTACATCCTTTAATCATACACTCAGAAAGAATAGCTGTCCTACAGAGAAATGTAAAGTAAGGCATTTCTTTCTACAGACTCCCCAAAGACCTTCATCAAACAAAGGCCAGAGAGATGTTTCACTGGGTAGGTATGTATCTAGGGTGACATATGATTTGAGGTTCCCCACAGCTCTGTATGGATACCTTTGTATTCCATAGGAAACAAAACTGAAAGTGAAGTCCTCAGGAAATAGGTAAAGAAAGGTACCATGTTTTTTTGACATGTTTGCCAATGTCCATGCTTGGAACATTTATCCCTAACGTGTATGACAAGGTTGAGAGGGAACCCTGAAGAGCAATTATGTCAGAGAAGCTTGGCTCTGCTTTTCTGGGGATGGCGAGGTCAGCGTTGCCATCACGGTGGGAGTGTATCTCCCGCTTTAACAGTGGATTGTTGGAAAGTTGAGTTTGGCCCCCTTCCACCCTCTTTCTCTCCCATGCTTCTGCTTCTTCCCTTCTGCTTTTACTAGAGGATGACACAACAAGAAGTTCTCCCCAGGTGTGGGTGCCTTGAGCTTGGACTTTCTTTGTTCTTTATAAATCACCAAGTCTCAGGGATGCTGTTACAGTGGCACAAAAATCAACAAGGGATTCTGTTGATTTCCAAAAATTAATAACAGAGACTCCAGAGAGGCTTAGTGAATTGTTGATCCTTTCTTTCCTATACACTGCTGTACCTATGGTTGAGTTGTTGTGGCTAATGTCTAATCAGCACTACTTTAGTACGAGGTAGTCATGCTCCTTTTGACTAGGAGGCACTTAACATTTCTATTAGAATGAGATGACGTGTTGGGTTTCTTCTTCCTTCTCAGAGTCAGGGTGTCACCAGGTAGTTGAGAATGAAAATTGACTTTCTTGTGTAAAATGACTAAATTGTAGCAGTTTCTCACTTATAAGACCCTCACCCCATCCCCCATCCCAACACCCCCAGGTAAACCGAAAGTCCTGACTACAAAATGCCTACTACTGCCCACTAGTGTGTCCCAGACCCAGTGGGTTAGGTTTTTTTAATTGCTTTTTTTTTCCCTTTTCCTCTAACAAGTCTGTGATTTGGTTGGCTTATTACACATTAATGCAGGCATGCTCTCTCTCTCTCTCTCTCTCTCTCTCTCTCTCTCTCATCCCTTCCCCCACCCCTCCAGCAAGTGAGAGACTTTCTTATCTTGAGTGCTGGCAAAGTCAATGACTCAGAGATAAGAAGTAATAGAGGTGCTAGGTTGTCAGTTTTAACATCCAAGGACAAGCGTGAAGCCTTTGCCTTATCATTACAATGAATGACACGGTTTGTGTACCCGTGAACTGTGAAAAGGGGGGAAAGATAAGGGGAGAAAGAAAAGTGCAAAAGTCCCTGCTAGTGTTGCCAGGAGGAAATGCCCCTGGTTCAATAACCTAGCCAGGGCTTCCCCTCACTCCCTTTCCTCACACTCAAGCATACACAAAATGCAGTTTCAAATGGAAAGCACCATCTTGCTCCACAAAGATCTGTGTCTAGAAAGAGGGAGCCGACTACCCATCTGTTTTTCTCAAGTTGTATGACATCATTTGAATTAAAAGCAAACACTCTTATCTGAACATTGACTTAGCTACAAATTAAATACATGCTCTTTTACATTTTATTTATTTCTCAAATCACCCTCTAGAAAGAATGTGTCCTCTGAAACTCAGACCGTGGATAAAAGCAGATAGCCAGGAAGTCAAAGCACCACCTGCCCTGTGCTCCTGGCTGTCTGATGATGGAGCTGGGGAGATGGGCAAAGGCAGTGGGCCCATTGCACTCCT
The DNA here is from genome assembly GCF_003668045.3 of Cricetulus griseus. Lineage (NCBI taxonomy): Eukaryota > Metazoa > Chordata > Mammalia > Rodentia > Cricetidae > Cricetulus > Cricetulus griseus. Next base: position 131,512,547 of record NW_023276806.1, read on the forward strand.
TAATGCAGTATCCTTTTCCAGCAAGGGCCCCTTAGGGTGTTTGTAGTCCTTCAGTCCTCAAAGTCCACTGAGACATCCCAAACACTAAAGATCTCCCTAGACCAGTCCTTCTTTTTGGAGTGTGAAACACAGTTGCATGGCAAGTCCAAGTCACAGCAGCGGACCTGTAGAGGTCAGAGGTGAAGTGGCAGAGCTCTTGACTGTTCCTCACTCTACTTTCCTCTTCTAGAAAATGGCTCAAAAACCAAGACCTGTGCTTCACAGTAGAACCTCAGAACTTAAAAGTCCCACATAAAGTCAGATCCTTAATTAGTAGATATAATGTGTTTCAATAGAAACATAATAGTAATTGCTACAATGATCAATAACATAATATATAATAAACAGACAATATTGATAATATATAACAATTACTATAGAATACACTATATAACATACACAATTTTATGCTATGATATATGCCATGAGGTCAAAAAGAATCATTAAGCATATTTACTAAAAAGAATGCTTGTGTGCCTCTTGGGACCTTCTCTGTAAATGTTTTTACTCCTGTTTCTTGGATGAACAGTAAGTCTATGCTATTCTAAGAATTAATTTGCATTCCCAAATGGTGACTGCATTCAGAAATGGTTTGTTTATTGCTTTTATTTACAGCTTCACCCTCTTCGACATTTTACAGTTACTCAGGCCTATCCAGTTATTGAGGTGACTTTATGTTGCACATCCTCAGGGTCAAGTGGCCTGCATTAGCCCCAGCTTCCACTCCTAAACAGGAGGACACATGCCGTCACACGATCACTGAGTGAGTGTTCAGCCCCAGGGATCCATGTAATACAAGGAGCAAACTGACACCCACAAGTTGTCCTCTGACCTGCATACTGATGTGGACACACACACACACACACACACACACACACACACACACACACACACACCAAATAAATGCAATACAATCATAAACTATTTTATTGGTAGAAAAGGTCTTGCATAACTCTGTGGTGCTCAGACATTAATACAAAAGATTCCCATTGAAATATTGTCACAGAGCATGAATTTGCTGGAGGAAGCTTGCTATCTCTGCTGCTGCTGCTTCATCCAGGCACACCTGTCTGCTGCAGGCAAAGCTGTTCATTCCAGGATGGTTCACTCAAACTTGAGTAGCTTTGTGGGGATGGGGGACATTCATCCTTTCAGGTCCTGGAAATGAATCCTGCCTGCTGTTTGCTGTCATTTGAGCTTTTCTGTACCCACCCCACCCCCAACTCCCAGAGGAAAACCGAAGTGTTTAGCCAGCAATATTCTTGAATCTTCTGTATGCAATTTAAAGAATTGCAATTATTTTTAACAGGGTCTCCCAAACACTACTCAACTGACATGCCCATGGAGAGATGGGACACTTATTTCAGTTCATGTGTTTTACAGAGATAAGCATGCAAATGTGGAGGTAAGAGTCCCTTGCAACTCCTCATGCTAGCAGTAGTCAGTGTTTGCAAGCATCTACAACACGTTATCACCGTCACCACTATTATTTCTGCAGCTCCAGGGAGTGGACCTAGGGTCCCACACATACTAAACAGGTGTTCTGCCGGTGAACTATCTGCATATTTGTGAATTAGAGAAACCATGGTAAGAAATTTCCATGTGTTGGAGCTGAGATTCCAACCCACTCCATCTGACTCCACAAGTTGCTCCTTACCCACCGCACCACACCCCTTCACTGTAGAGTTGGGAGAGGCAGGTCTTCAAAGTCTCCCTTCGTGCTCCAAACATCAGCTTTCAAGTCAATGGCCTGGGAGCAACAGGTGAAACGTGGCTTTGGAACCGCTGACCCTCGGCCACTCCTTTTGACATGGATTAAAGTTTGAGAACATGGTTTGTGCAGCTGCACAGCTCAGTCACTAGAGAGCCTGGTCTGTAAAGGTTGAAGTTTGACGCCCTTGTTATCAGAATGAGATCTTCTCGAGAACAGTAGAGTCGTCTACTGTATAAACACACCACATGTTGGGGACATTTTAACCATCACCGCTCCCTGAATGAAGCTTGGCTAGGAACATAGGCAGTCGGTTATTAGACTTAGGGGGAAAACGCTAAAAGAGAAGGATGCTCCTCTGTCTTTATAAGTTCATTGTGGGCTATACTTAGGTGAATGGTACCCATGTGCTCCAAGAAGCTCAGAGAGAAGACATGTTAGTGCTGTAGCTATATATTCCAACTGTTGACAGTCTTTACTGTTTAACAGTATTTCCTTTTTTTGCTGTAGGGACTAAAGATAATCTTTGTGCTTTTCTGATTCCCATATGATATAAAGAGAGCTTTTAAAACAAACAAGAGTTTCAAAGTGGCTCAGTTTCCCAATCAGCTTTTGTTTGAGGTTGTCCTTCAAGCTGTTGCCCCAGAAACATCCATGAGGTTTCCCTTAATTAGGAGACTCTCCCTAAGTTGCTCAATGATGTTATGAGTTAATCATTGCTCAAATGCAAAGACTAGAGCTGGGACTATAGCTCAGGGGTACAGAACTTGCTTCCCATGAATGGGACCCTAGGTTTGATCTTAGTATTGTAAAACATCCTACCCTGGGATTCAATAAGCAGTTCCATTAGAGAAAGGAATTGATGACCTGATTCAAACTGTAAGGTTAACTTTTTTTGTTTTTACTCTAAAGTTATTCAGCACGGTGGCAAAGATTCCTATACCAAATAATGTAGCCATGGCTAAATGAAGCCTTCTGGAATTCTAATACAAATAGATATTCATGTTTTACTGTTATTAAGAGAAGATGCTAGAGATGCACCCACCCTGGGTTAAAAGTTGTAAGTTCATTTTTATCGTCTGAGATTATGTGTCCTCATCTATGATTCGAACCTATGCACTGAAGGACTTCATATGAAAGTATGTTGAATTTTCCAGAAATTAAAATAAATATGCTAATGAAAGTGAAGTTAATTTGACCATTTGGTTCTGGCGTATTAAATTATGTAATACAGTAGTACCTTGTTTGGTTAGTTTTGGGTGTGGGATTAAATGCAAGATTTTACTCTGCTGAAAATGTGTTCCATCACTGTGGCACTCCTCCAGCCCTGGTGACCATATTTTTAAAAGGCCAATGAGTCCCCTCAAAACATGAATTTGGAAGAGATATTTATTTGTAGTGATGAAAGTATATCATGGGAAATTAGATGTGAATTATTATGTACATTAAATGCCCAGGGACCTGCCCCCAAGAATTCAAGAGCATTGGCTGTAGCGGAGTGTTCTCCTGAAGTCTGTGGTTAGTCACTGAGACTGACGCCTAGGAAGGAAACACTGAAGACTCCTGGCTCTCCCTGCATTGGGTCATTTCCTATCATGACAGTGGGCGCATCTGAGAGGTGCCTCAAGGTGAGGGATGTATTATCCATCTTGTTCGTAATGACACTAGACTTCCTCTGATCCGGGTCCAGAATGGTGGCAATCAAATTATGCATAATTTGAACACCCTGATCGTGACTACAAAGGCATTTTAAAAAGGGTTTTCCAGAGGCATTTAGGAAAACAGCTTTTTAATAAAACCATTCAAATATAGCCTGTCTGCTGAAAGATAACTTATATATCCAGCAACAGTCCATATTTGGCAGCTGTAGTGGTATCTTTAAACATATTTGGGTGTCTAAATCTGAAAGCAAGAGCCATCAGCTTCTGGAAACTCCAATATTTAAGAGAATAAATGGTTTAGGGAAGTGACTTTTTGAAATGCCTTTTGTCTTTCATCATAGCTAGTTACACAGCAGGCACCAAATGGCTTTCCAACATTTATAGTCCATGGGGCATACAGAGCCCAGGATAAAACTGAGGGACATGGTAGGTGATGATAATCTTTCCACTGGGCACCAGACAGAGAAGGTATCTCAAACACAAACACCATTTGACCCTTCCTATCTGCTGTGAGATATTCTACATGTAGAGTTCAGGGACTTGGGAATTTTGAGGGATGGCACCTCCTTTTATGTAGTGCTAGGGTTTCTTTCTACGGGTGACAACACTCTCTAACTGTGAGCTCATGGAACTCCTGTTTCTGCCCACCTAGCTCTATCAAAGAATGTAGGTGAGTGCTAAGGAGTAAAGAAAAGCCACTCAATGGTTCTATCTTAATTTTGATTGCCTTGGACCAGTGAGAGAATTTGGAGGGGGAAGCATATGGAGGGCTACTTTCCAAAATATCTACATAACAAGAAGAATCGTCTCTATCATATACTCAAATGCTAAATGACTGTAAGGAAATTGCCACAGTACAAACTAATTTGTACAATCAGTCAGCACCAAAGGTATCCCAATAGTCCACTCCATCCAATTGTCTATTATGTGAATTGTGAATGGAAAACAGAAATGCTTATTTTGAAAGTGTGACAACACTTTCAGGGTGTGTGTGTGTGTGTGTGTGTGTGTGTGTGTGTGTGTGTGTGGTGTATGTGAACTTTTGTTTTTGTGTGGCTCTTGCTCCACTTATTTATTTACAGATTTTTTTAGTCATAAACAGTTTTATACATCTATATACTGAACTTTAGTCTTTTTTCACATCTCATTATCCTTTTTCATCCCCCTCTCTCACTGAAACCTTTCTTTCTAACAAGTCTCCCTCCTACTCTCAGATCTTTTTACTTGTTGGGGTGGGGGAGAAGGAAAGGGACTGTGGTTAAACAGAATTGCTCCCATGAGCATGTGTGGGAAGTTATTTACTGGAGCTTGGACAACTTGTCAGTGGCTACACTAGTGAAGGTATCATAGCCTCCCTGTGCCCCAGCACAGCAACCATTAACAGCCGATAGCCACCAGGGCAGAGGTTTAGGGGGGACTCATGAGCCCTACCAGTATCCATGATGAAAAGTTGACTTGTCTAATCATGTTCAGGTTTTGTATAGGTAACTACAGCTGTTGTGGCCCTTGTTGCGAACACAGTGCATTTCCCCATCCTTTTGCACTTAGATTATTTTCTACCCACCTGAGCATTTGAAGGAGTGGTCTTAGGGTTTCTGTTGCTGTGAAGGAGTGACCATGACCACAGCAACTCTGACAAAGAAGACATTCAATTGTGGTGGTCTACAGTTTCAGAGGTTCAGTGCATTATAACCATGGCAAAGAGCATGGTGGCATGTGGAAGCCATGGTGCTGGCTACATCTTCATCAGAAGGCAACAGGGAGTGGACTGAGAAACTAGGTGGTATCTTGAGCATATATGAGACCTCAAGCCCGCCTCCATAGTGACACACCTACTCCAATAAGGCCACACCTTCTAATAGTTCCACTCGCTATGAGACTATGGGGGCCAATAACATTCAAATAACCACAGGTGGTATAGATGACGTGTGTACTGGCTTCTTACTAGAGATGTGATATGTGAGTTCCCTGCGCCCTGGAAGTCAGGTCCTGCCAATACCCGAATACTCAGCCTCAGGAGGTTGTAGAAACTCTCACTCTCCCTTATTCTTACCCATGAGCCTCTCATTCCATCACAGTATCCACTCACCCCTCCCAGAAGCACATCCTATTAGCTCTGCTTTCAAACTAATGCTTATTCTAACCAGCTTCAACAGCTCTGTTCTCACCACCCAGTTCCAGCCCCAATCTTTTTCATCTAAGCTGATGACAAGCCTCTTCACCCACTGCTGGTGCTGCTGGGAGATCCCTGGAACCCTTGAGCACAGAGCAGCCCAGAATCCTCTTCCCAACATCCATCCCTCCACATCCCAGCTCAAAGTCCTCTTGTGGTTCTCTCACACTTGGAACAAATACCACAGGCTTCGTGATGATCTATCTGGTTTACCATCTTCTCCAACCTGACTGTAGCAAAAACCTTCCTTGCTTTTCTTTCCTTTTCTAGAACATTTGTACCCAAGAAAAGTTCCTGTTGCTGTTAATTCTACACAGTCCCCTGACAGCCTCCTACCTCATTCTTTCCCCATTAGAGTCCATGACTGAGTTCATCTCCCAGAAACTCTGACCTCTATTTCCTCCATTCCTTCCAAGGCAACTCCTTGTTCTTACCCTATTTAATTTTCCTTGCTCTATTGTAATTAACTGTAACCAGGACACACACATGCATGCACAAATGCATTTTTTTATTGCCTATGTCCTCCACTGGTATGTAATAAATGGAGTAGGCATTTGGTCCTGTCTTATACTGAAACTTCATATCCAGAATGAGACCTGTTCCTCCAGTCGGTGGAACTTTACATAGTGCCTGAATCCCTACAGCTGACACACAGAGCTCTGTACATCTATCAGGAATGTCTGGGTGAGCACAGGAGCTTTGTCTCTTTGGTTGGGAATCAAGGTGAACCAGTCTTTACTCATGCGGACATGGGTGTGCTGAAGGATGAGTGCTTTTGCCCCAAAAGACCCTGTCTTTAACCATATCCTCACAACCAAATAAAACTCTGTTCTTCTGTTTGAAGACAGATGTCAAATGCAATCTTGTTCTGATGAATTGAAAACCAGCTTGGGGTTTATTTTATCCTGAAAATAAACGGAAAACTAATCTTGTCCCTCAGAAGGTTGTACGGTTAACTTCCAGCTTATCACAGGGACAAATCAATACCACAGATAAACCAACAGAGTTGGTAGCAGCAGGCATTCTGCACCAGCTTCCAACTCTACAACCCTTTTTACCAACTGAGATCTCCTGATCTGCAGTCATCGCCTGCTCTGCTCCGTATATAATGCTCACTAGAGGTTACTGAGGATTTAGGGACCAGATAGTTCTTATTCTCATATTTTCAATCCGAAATAAGTTTTCTTCCTTGTTTTGTTTGAGACATGGTCTCACTGCATAGCCTCAGTGACCTCACACTCCCCAACCTTAGCCTCCTGGTGGCCGGAACTAAGGGGGTGTTCCACTACACCCAACATAGGACAGAAACTCTTGTCACAGAAAAGCTAAGAAGTCTCAATTGGTAGGTTGACCCAAGAGGAAAGTTTCTTCCTATAAATACCTTGAGACGTGCCTCATGCCTAGCACATCCTGCTTGCTCAAGACCTGTGGAGTTATCTGTGTGCAGGTACGTGTTCTGAAATGAACAAAAAGACAGGGAGAAGAATACGGAGCAGATGAACATGAACCCTAGTGCCTATATCATGGCAGCACAGAAGTGAGGCATCCTCACACACAGAATATCTAGAGAGTGACATCAAGGATGCGCACAAGAGAAATCACACCACTGCCAGTCTCCCTCCTCACCTTAAAGATCAGAGGATAAATTTTAATTCAGAGACAACTGCTTCCCACACATGAATGTGAATTCTATTTAAACTACAGTGATGGTGTCACTGAGGTGGAGTATAAAGGGTTGAGTTTTTAGCTATGGCTGCTTCACCACAGCTGTGAGCAATGTGTTTCATAAAGAAGTTTCCTAGCCATGCTAAAACCTCTCCTGTAACTCTTCTCCCAACATAACTGCTTAAAAAGTGGATGCAAGTTGAACCACAACACCAGGACTTCATATGTTTTCTAGTTAACGAATAAATATTGAGTTCTTGTGTATTACCTTCACATCTGGTAGAAGTTCGGTGTATGATGTATGATAAGTCAATCTGTAAATTAAACTAAAGGTGTGTGTGTGTGTGTGTGTGTGTGTATGTGTGTGTGTGTGTGTGTGTGTGTGTGTGTGTGATCAAATCCAGTGAGGGTGGTTTTCTCATTTGAAATAAAAGCATAAGCTCACTGTGTGTTTGAATTTTAAATATTTGAAGAAAAATAGCCCGGGTCAAAGGTAGGAATATATTTTTCATTAAAAGTTTTAAAGCATTGCCTAGTCTTATTTGGTTTGGATTAAAGCAAATCATTAGCTTTATAGTAACCTGGGTCAGGGCTGGCCTAGTGGAGGGTATGGCTGTGTGCCCAGCAAATCCACTCTGCAGGAGAACTGCCTTGGTGGTCTTCTTCACAGGTGTTCTCCACCACCATGCAGCTCAGTTCTCTCCTTGTGGGGTCTCCATGATTCACTGTTGAATTTTCAGTGAAGAGAGAAATTTTCCCAGGGAAAAAAAGGCAACAGCAATTGGCACCAGAAGACAAAAAACCATGTTTGGTGTGATGTGAAATCATTTCTTCTATTCTGAATCCTTCAGCTAGGTGCATTGTAGCTACTTCAGGTTGTGTCCAGCACATCTTTCTGGATCCTGTTTGGCCACACTTCATCCAATGTTTCCTGGACTCATTGCAGAGTGGACATTCTTAGGTCAAAGAGGAAACATAGGGAGAAAGCTATCCACAGTGGATTCAGAGCCAACATGGATGAGACCCTTGTTGTCCATTTCTTGATAATATTTTTGATACAATAATACAGGGACTGTTTCCAAGTTAATTATCAGCTATAAAGTATAATCAACAGACTCTGAGCCTAAGTGCTTCTTCCCTTAGCATACCTTGTGTGCTCAAGGGCTGTATGCAGGTGCAGGCTTTGAAGTGACGAAAAGAGAAGGGGAAAAAAACTGAAAGTGACTATGAACCTGAGTATCAGATCTGAAGTGTGATGCATGGACATTTTCAAAAAGCAAAAAGACAAACAAACAAACAAACAAAACCAACAGCAACAAAAAACCGCACAGATCTCTCAAAGGAAAAACTAGGGCGTCTATGCTGGCTCCTATCTCAGATATTGTGACTAGTACAGCAATAAACACTGTGTGTAAGTGTCTCTGTGCTATGCCAACTTAAGAGTCCTTCAGGCATTTATGGAGTGGCAGAGTTGGATCATCTTATAGACACTTGTTCTTTGTCTGTGTTTTATTTTCTGAAATATGTTTTTGCTTGTGCGAAAGGAATTATTGCTTCACCATTGATGTGATTCCTGTTTGAAATCCGAAGAAGGAACAGAGTGATGCTCTTTGTGGTCCAGACCTTTGGAGTAGAGGCTCAGGATCTGGGCATTTTTCAGAAAATGGCCACATACTGCGTTTTTTAGATCCAGGGCTTGGCAACCTGTTCATATGTACTGAAACAAATATAAAATAAAAGAAAAAACTCGATTCTGCTGTGCAAGTTATAAAAGAAAACTGGACAGTATTTTACCATAGAAAAAATGAAAAAATAGATCAGGTCATCCTCCTATTATTTGGCAAATAGTGACAATGTGCAAAAAGAAGCTGCTCAGAGCACCAAAGGGTGGGGGACAATGAGATCCAAGGTAAAGAGCTTGTGTTCAAATCCCAAGTCATCCTCAAGCAACTTTGCAGTTGTTTCCAAGGCTCACTTTCCAATCTTTACAATGGGTGTTCTCAGTGTTCTATGGCTGTGAAGAGACACCATGACCAAGGCAACTCCTACAAAAGAAAGCATTGCTTACAGGTCCAGAAGTTTAGTTCATTTTCTTCATGGTGGGGAGCTTGGTGGCACACAGGTAGACATGGTGCTGGAGAAGAGGGTGAGTTCTACATCCTGATTCAGAGAGAGAGAGAGAGAGAGAGAGAGAGAGAGAGAGACAGAGACAGAGACAGAGACAGAGACAGAGACAGAGAACTGGGTCTGGTGTGGGCTTTTGGAACCTCAAGGCCAATCCCAACTGACATACTTCACTTTCCTCAACAAGACCACACCTCCAAATACATCATAAATAGTGACACTCCCCAATGACTAAGCATTCAACTATATGCACCTATGTGGGCTATTCCTATTCAAAACAACACACAGTGTAAAATTCTTGGTGGGACTTAATGTTTTCAGTGCACTTCTGATATTGCCTAGCTCATCCATTAAGTGGCAGACAACAAAAATGCAATGGTTTAAAAGATTTGTGAATAACCAGCCTTTAAACAAGCACCATCATTTTTCTTGACAATTTTCTTGGTCAGACTAACATTTTTACAAGTGGGTGTTCAGCCACCTGACTTCTCTATACTTTGCATGTCTCCTACTCCCATGTTTGGGCATGTATTATCAACAGAGATGAGCACTGAACATCGACATCTTGTTTTTTCAAGACAGGGTATCTCTGTGTAGACCAGGAACTCAATATGTAGACCAGGCTGGCCTTGAACTCACAGAAATCCTCCTGCCTCTACTTCCTGAGTGTTGGGATTAAAGGCATGCACCACCACTTCCCAGCAACACCTACATCTTTTACCTAGTCATCGGGAGAAAAACAAAATGAAAAAAAGTTGGATGTATTTAAAGTCTGAGTCTTGAGCTCTCTTCCTCTCTTTTCTCTCTCTCTCAGTGGCAAAACTCAGAGTGGGAAAATACCAGAATGAATGAAAGGAAGGAAACCAAGAGCTCCTGGAAAAAAAATAAAGCAGGAACATTCTTGCTTGGAAGGAGCAATTTAAATCAAGGGCAGCCTTATCAGCTCAAGCTGAATAGAGAAAGGCTGGGCCACATGCGATGTTTTATAGAGTGTATTCAACTTCCAATGACTCAAAACTTTCCACCCTATCCACAGTTAGAAGGGTAAAGTCATCACTACATGAGTGGGAATTATTTTAGGGTCTCTAAACTATGCATTGCCTTGGGAGAAAAACAGAGTTTTCAAGGTGAAACCTGAAATATTGACTTCAAGTTATTAATTGTATTTTATGGTGATGCTAACTCAATTTTATTTGGCTTTTGAATGATCTTGTTTGGTGCTTGGGGCTATGCATAGATACCATAAGAACCCAGTCTTAGAAATATCTCCAAAAGAAAATTTTAAAAAGAAGGGAAAGAGACCTTGCTTCTCTCTGAAAACTTAGAACATCTCTTTGGATATTTTTCAAGCTTATCAAAAGCTTATCTGCTAGTCATCGTGTTTGTAACATTTTAATAGCAATGAGTTCAGAGTCATCGAGTTTTGCCTGTTGCTGGTGGCCTTACTGGAGGATGAAGTGTAGCTCTTCAAAGATGCGGGAAGTCTTTGTGATCTTTCTGGAGAGGGGGCCATTTGATCCCTTCTATTTACAATTTGTTTTCATCACTTCTTATTTAGGTTTTCTGATGTCGATCCACTGTTTTGCTGTCTTTTTCAAAGTAGAATGGAATAAATATCAACTAAAGCCATAAGACTAAAAGAGTAGGCTAGGGATTTAACATTTTCCAATTTGGTAAACGACTCAAAATGGTCTCTTATAAAAATTATTTCAATGTATGTTTTGCTTTTGGGGTGTTTTGTAGACAAGATTCAACCTCAGTGTCTGTTTGCTGGACTGTGTGTCACCCCAAAAGTGAGTCCAGTGGCTACAATGCCCATAACTTTTTCTGATTGGAGACATGAGCTATGCCACACAGGGCACTGATGCCTCTTTCCTTGCATTATTTACTTTCACTTGGTGATGAAAGATAACAGGTGTGTGACAGGCAGGAAACCCAAAGTATATCAGTAAATAAAGCACAGGGCAGGAGTTGTGCCCAGGTTTATAAACTCCATAGCAGTGAGAGCATATGACAGTTTGAATTTGACTTCAATGCTCAAAATGATCAAGGCTTTGCCAGTCCTTGTGGTAGTTTGAATGTAATTGGACCCCAAATCTCATAGGGAGTGGCACTACTAGGAGGTGTGGCTTTGTTGAAGTGTGCATGGCCTTGTTGGGGGAATTCTGTCACTGTGGGGGCAGGCTTTGAAGTTTCTTACACTCAGGACACCACCCAGTGTCTCAGTCAACTTCCTGTTACCTGCAAGATGTAGGACTCTCAGCAGCTTCTCCAGAACCACGTCTGTCTGCATGCTGCCATGCTTCCTGACATGATGATACAGGACTGAACCTCTGGAACTGTAAACAAGCCTCCTCAGTTAAATGTTCTCCTTTGTAAGAATTGCCGTGGTCATGGTTTCTCTTCACAGAAATAGAAACCCCAACTAAAACAATTCTGTGCCAGTTTTTGACTCTCCTGATGGCACCGGGTAGTAATTAACATTATTAATTACAATTATTATCAATATTTTACAGGTGAGGAAACTGAGAGTTTAGCTAAAGAAATTAGCCTAACACACAGGTAGATTTTTTGATTGTTTCTGTCATTTCAGTGACACTAATTATACATTTTTCACCCAAGTCCTTGTTAGCATGCCTTAGAGACTGAAAAAAAAATCTGATCTAGCATAATAATCACTGATTTACAATCTTTATTACTGATCTTTCATTGTTTAGTTTTTAATGCACATTAAAACACACATACACAAGGTGTTTACAAAGAAGAGGAGGAAGAAAAGGAGGAGGAGGAGGAGGAAGAGGAAATTAGCCCAAAGTCACAAGCTAGGTAAATGAAGGGGACATGTTTAAAATCTTTGAGGGGGGTTGCAGGTCTCATGCATCCCAGATTAGTTTCAGATTTCTATGTGGCTGTAGATGACCTTAAACATATTATTTACAGAGTATTGGTTATGAAACCCAGAGCTTAGTGCATGCTGGGAAACACTGCACCACATCCTCAGCTCTGAGTCTTGAACTTTTATGCCCTTCTAGTGTGGTTCTATGGTGAAAGAAGACTTTAAATGACTCTAGGTGGAGAAGAGTCTATTGAGAGATTGGACACAGTATTCTCATGTGCACAGGTGTTGATATTGTTAGTCTGGTTGAGTGAAAGTTCTTCTGACAGTGCCTATGCCCTCTTCGTGACCAGTGACATTACGAAAACCTGATAGGAAATGTTGCTCATTAGAACAGCTGATGACAATGTTTTTTAACATACCGCCTGTAAGCTCTAAATATATATTAAATTCCCTGCTGCCTTGGAGGTTCAGGAGGATTCAACATCAGTGCTGTCCTCAAATAATTGATTTAAGGGAGACTGTGTTAATTGTTGCTGCCATGAGGTAATAATATAAGGTCTATGTAGTATCACAGAGAAAAATGATGGACATATCAATGGTATGTGCAGATTACGGCACCTATATGTTATACCTAGGATAAGGGCATTTTGAAATGATTTAAGAGAAACACAATAAAATCCTAACAAATAGTTGTGTCAAGTTGCACCATATTTCCCTTCTTTACTATGATTTTAAATACTGAGATTAAACTAATTTCACATGAGAAAATATTGAACTAACAGGAGGCCAAATTTGAAAAGTCTCATTGTATCCAAGAGACATTTCAGGATGGTTAAGATGTAGGATTCTTGGCTGGCACTTGTGACTGTTAATCAACCTAGAGGAGCTCAAGATGACTCTGAGTTTTTTTTTTTAGGGTCAAATGGGTTCTTCAAGATAAGCAGATTTGGAGAAAAGATAACTGAGTTCTGGACAGACACTGCTGAGAGCTTTAATGAACTCAATACCCAGTTCAGGAATGGCCTAGGAACAAATGGGAGAGCAGGCAGAGGGATTTTTTTTTGTTGAAGAAATCCCATTAAGCTTTTATGTTGGGTTTTCTGCATGCTTTGATTCCACTAGACAACTGGTGGTTTTACATAGATGTTTGGAACAGAAGGTAGAGGTTGTGATTATCAGTAGAGGAAATATCTGAGGACACAACTAAGAGTATATGAAGTTTGAAGAAATGGTTCTAGAGAAAAAACAGAGAGAGCCAGGGAATGAACCATGAGATGCTCAGGTAGGAGGTCTGAACTTCAGCAAACCAGCATTGCACTTCCTCTATAAGTCAAGGATATTGAAGATGATAGCCACGGAAAGAGAAGACTGTTGAAACACAAAACTGAATCTGTTCAGGGTAAGGAAGAAAAGACTTGAGGCTGGGTTTCAGGTGACTGTAGGATGGGTGAGAAGAGTGAATTCATGAAATTCGTTCATGGAACACAGAGCACAAGCATACTGAGGGAAATCTGTTTGGCTGGATTCAAATGTCAAGTGACTGTGCTTCATCCAGAGAGAAGCAGCCAGGCAGAAAGTGGCTGTGAAAAGAGACTCATGACTGAGGTCAGGTGGTAAGACCAATGTGGTGGAAACCATACTAAACTGGTGGGGGGTAGGGATGCAATAGCTGAGAAAGGGTTTGTAAAACAGTATACATGCCAAACCAGGGACAGAATAAGAACCTAGAGGTGGCCATTAATTGGCTATGGGGAGGATCCTTGGAAAAAAGACAGGACCTAAAGTGGAGTGGGATGAGATGCAAGAGACTGGCATCAATATAGACACAATACTCTCAGTATCTACCCACGAGGTTCATGCTGTGTCTTTAGAATGTAGGAAAGGAGTCAGGAAAGAAAGATTGGTAAAAATACCTCACACTGCAGCTAACTGGGTAAAGCAGGTTTTCAGGAAGGTAGGTGTGTGTGTGCGTGTGTGTGTGTGTGTGTGTGTGTGTGTGTGTGTGTGTGTGTGTGTGTGTGTGTGAATGGGGGGAGGGCACCCCCATTGGCCTAAGTAGACCTCATAGATAGGAGCCCTCACAGATGGGCTTTGCAAACAGGCACTAAAGCCATTGTCCTCGCCCCTCCTTCCTCTTAGAACTGAAATCTGTGTTTTAACTACTCTGGCATTGGTACACAAAAATAATTAGCATTCCTCAAATTAATAAAGTTCTTTCCCTTTTCACCTTTGAGCTAGCTAGGGGAGTTACCCAAGCATAGAATAGCCATTGCCAATCGATTCCTCAGTATAGGCTTGCCTGCCCTTTTGGCTTTGAAAGCCCAGTCTACTTTCTCTCTGTTCTCTGGCAGTGCAGACTATTGGACATTTGCCATGAGGCCCCAGAGTGAAATTCCACGGGGCTTAGACTTTAAATCAGATTGTCCTGAGATATCCTCTGAATTTGGCAACAAAACCCATGTAGGTATATTTTCTTTCTTTTGTTTCTTTTTGATGGCTAACACGGGCTATGATCCAGCTATTTTATCTCAATTCATATGGCAACAATAGAGGGAGTAAAAAGTTAATTTCATTGCTATATTTTAAATTAGTTATCATTTGTATATAAATTGCCCCTTTAATTTTATTTTTAAAATGAAACAAAAATAAAGGCCGGAGGGAGGGCTGAAGCAGCATATTCACAGTCATAGGTATATTAACAATACAGTGCGGTGACAACCTATGGGTTCACTGGAGGATCCTGAGTTAAAAGGCAGACAGCTGCCAAGGGACATCAAACAAACAGATGCCATTATTTTTCTCCACTTCCTTTTTCTTTAAAAAGAACTGCATCTTTTGTCATACAGCCTCAAGCATTGGACCTTGGTGCTTGCGTATGATATAATCTGGCCTGTTTGAAAGCCCTACTACCTGATTATGTGACAGGATCTGGCTGCCCAATGAATGAAATCCTGTTTTCGCTTGCTTCAACTGTCATCTTCTAAACCAGCTATAATTGGTTCATTTTGTAATTATCCCCCTGTCAAGAAAATTAGTTGGAAGGGCTTCTTCGGCTTCTACATTTGCATGGCCCAACAAACCATGTCCTGAGCAACACATAAGCAATGAAGAACAAAAAATGAAATCAAACAAACCTATTTCAGAACTGGTATGTTATTTGTCCCAGAAGTGGGTTGGTTTTAGTTTTAGAAATTTAAATGTAAAACATCTGAAAGGGAAGACTCTTTTGAAATCGAGCCTCTAAACCTTCTTCAGAAGAGGAGGGTCTGCCTGTGTCAACTGAATTAAACATGACAAGGGATTCCCAGGGTAGAAATTTGAGCTTTTCAGAGGGCATTAGTTGGTTGGTCTGGTGAACAAATAAATCAGACATTTGGAAAGCTCATAGTTCTTATCAAGTCCTATTTACACTCTTGGGGGTGGCAGCTTGTAAAACAATTTAAGATGTGTCGTGGCTGCTATCTGACTCCTGTGACAGTCTGCCAGCTCTTGTCTGTGGTACTGACCCTACAGGGTTAAGTCTGTGTTGATGGTGTTTTAGTGCAGAATGGGGAGTCATTTCTCCACACTGTGGGTTCCTTTCCTTAGTGTGAGTGATAGTTTTTTTCGATGCAAGAGTAGAACTAAACAAAAGAGCCATTACCTACTACTGATGGTGTTATAGTAGGGGTATGTCTTCAAGGACTAGATGTAAATAAAGTGTCAGTTAGGAATGGATTTCTGTGACTTGGACAATTATCTGGGTAGGAATAGGCTTAAATTATAGCTTAGAAGTCTGAGGGACCCATCTTAATCTGCAAAGTTGAAGCCAATGCCTTCGAAATCACACCCGTATGTTAGAATGTGCTCTTCGCTTGCTGTGGATGACATTCTTGTCTGTAAGATATGAGTTTCATGGTTTGAAAGTTGTCATTGTGAGTTATGTTTTGCATTGTTTCCATTGGGCAATTTCATTTTTCATTGAATTGAAAGGCATTGCTCATGCTTGCCCAAAACTGATTAAAAGGCAAGAAAGGGTAAACTAGAAAGGAACAGTCTCTTATCAGCCCTACTCTGCACAAGTGATTCCTGTGGACACCTTCTTTTCTATATTTTGAAAATGTCAGTACTAGAGCTGGAAAAATGATTCATGAGCTAAGAACACTGACTGCTCTTTCAAAGGACTTGCATTCGATTCTCAGCACCCATGTGGCAGCTCACAGCTGGCGATGACTCCAGTTCTGAGAATCTGATGTCCTCTTCTGACCACCACTGGGGATGCTCAGACATACATACAGGCAAAACACCAATTTGCATAAAATAATAAAATAATTAAAAACAGGTGCTAACAAAATAAATCATATTTTTAAATGTCAGTGCTATTAGAGCAACATGAGCATTAAAATAAAGTGACACAGTAAAACAACAGTGGAATAATTATGAAAGCAGCCAGCACCTACCAAAAATAATGAGAAAAATAATACAGTGTGCATTACGTAAATATCTTCATTTGGTTCACAACAAAGAATATTATAGATGGGACTATTATTGTTCAGATGACTTAGACATAGAGAGAGAGGTTCAAGAACTTGGTTGGGCAGGGAGTATTCGCATATAAAAACTCAAGGTATCTTTTATTGCTACATACACAATTAATGCTCATTAATATTTAAATCATGCTTTAGAAACAATGCAGCTTTGTTCCCCTTCCACAAACTTGTAAAGATCCCCATGTCAATACTTCTTCATAAACATAATTCCTCATAAACAATTTAAAGTGGCTGCCTGCTTTTTTTTTCACTAGATAGCCGTTTCCTATCATAAGTCAGATTTTTATATCCTTTTCAGGGTTTCAATAGAATGGCTATGGTGGATTTAGGTTCACGTAAATGTCAGTCTAGCTTTTTCAGCATAGCGTTCTAGAAACAAAACTCCTGTTTGCTCTAAGGACAGCTTAATGTCAAACTTTTCTAGATTAAAACGAATATAAGTCACTTTAAAAAAATGTGTCTACACAGAAACTTCAAATCTTTTAAAGTCAGCTAATGGGAGTAGCTATATTCTGGAGGCTTTTATGATGTGATGAGAGATGGCAGCAGGCTCAGCCACGGGGAAGCCATTCTCTGACTCTGGCCTGACCTTTGCTCATTCATAGGGCACTGCCTTATCTTTGTATGAAACTCCTGGAGTTAATCCATATGCAGAGTGCCCGATGATTGTGACTAAGCTGTGCTCTCAGAGAAGCTTTTAGGGCGACACAGCAAGATGAGAAATCAAAAGGGCCAAGGATTGCAGAGCACGTGTGGATGCTTACAAGGCTCAGCTTGAGATGCTGTTGGTAATCACAATTCTTATTGGTGTCTTTTGTGACACAACAATAAAAGAACAGAAAATAAAACACAGTTCCAAAGGAACCATTCTCAGGAATATGAGGGTTTCCAGATGCATCACAAGGTAAAGGCAAGATGAAGCCACCAAGGCCTAGTGATGTGACTGACTGCACCTGATATCTTGGTGGCAGATATCTCAGATGCTGAAAATATCTCTGTCACTTTTTATTAGAAAAACAGCTATTGCTCATGTGCTGTTGCTGGTTTCTTGGTGTGTGTGTGTGTGTGTGTGTGTGTGTGTGTGTGTGTGTGTGTGTACAGGTGTATATATTCTGCAACACATGTGTGGAGATGAGGTCAGAAGAGAATAGGAAGCTCTCCCCTTCTATCTTGTGAGTCACAGGGATGGAACTCAGATGTCAGGCTAGGGCAGCGAGTGCCTGTACTGGCTGACCTATTCTTGCTGACCTATCATGCTTGCTCTTCTGTCATTCATCCCGACCTCAGCAATTCCATCCCCAAACCCCAATTTTAGGTGCTGTCCATGTGCTTTCTTCTCATTCTCAGGTAGAGTCTTTAGAGTTAACATTTTTGCTCATTATTCTTCCCTGTTCTTCTAAAGGTAGGAAATCACACACACACACACACACACACACACACACACACACACACACACACACACACACACACACGGGTGGGGGGAGAATCAGTCAATGGCCTAACCCTGAGGAGATACTTTCAAGCACTGTTGGATGTCCCTCTTTATTCCTTGTCTCTGCCTAGTGTTTTCAGTCTCTCTTGTCTTGGGCAAACTTTCCCACCTGGGCACAGTCTTGAGCAGGCTTTCCCACCTGGGCACAGTCTTGGGTAAGCTTTCCCACTTGGGCACAGTCTTGAGCAGGCTTTCCCACCTGGGCACAGTCTTGGGTAAGCTTTCCCACTTGGGCACAGTCTTGAGCAGGCTTTCCCACCTGGGCACAGTCTTGGGTAAGCTTTCCCACTTGGGCACAGTCTTGAGCAGGCTTTCCCACCTGGGCGCAGTCTTGGGTAAGCTTTCCCACCTGGGCACAATCTTAGGTAGGCTTTCCACCTGGGCACAGTCTTGGGCAAACTTTCCCACCTGGGCACAGTCTTGAGCAGGCTTTCCCACCTGGGCACAATCTTGGGTAGGCTTTCCCACCTGGGCACAGTCTTGGGCAAATTTTCCCACCTGGGCACAGTCTTGGGCAATCTTTCCCACCTGGGCACAATCTTGGGTAGGCTTTCCCACCTGGGCACAGTCTTGGGCAAACTTTCCCACCTGGGCACAGTCTTGGGCAATCTTTCCAACCTGGGCACAATCTTGGGCATGCTTTCCCACCTGGGCACAGTCTTGGGCAAACTTTCCCACCTGGGCACAGTCTTAGGCAATCTTTCCCACCTGGGCACAGTCTTGGGCAGGCTTTCCCACCTGGGCACAGTCTTGGGCAATCTTTCCCACCTGGGCACAGTCTTGGGTAGGCTTTCCCACCTGGGCACTGTCTTAGTCAGGCTTTCCTGCCTGGGCACAATCTTGGGTAGGCTGTCACACCTGGGCTCAAATTTGCCATTACTATTTTCTGAAAAATGACAGCTAAGTAATCGAATGAGCAAACTCAAGCTAAATTAAAGGGCATGTTCCTGGCTCTAGTAGTCTGAAAAATGAAAGTAGGGATTAAAGACCTGGTGATTACAATAAGAATATATAAATATATAATAGAGTTCAGGATTGTCTGGGAGATTAAGTTTCTGCAGCTCTACCTTTCCTTAAATAACACTGAAATGTCCCCCTTTCCAATGCTCCCCAGGGACGGTAAAAGCTTGTGTAACGTTACCTGTTAAAAAGAATCTATTTGCCCTTTATTCAGAAGCTTAAATTCTTGACTTTCAAGGAACATTGTGGAAAGAACTCCCCCTTGGTGAGTCTCTGAATACTCTAAAGCCATGGGGTTCCAAATTTGGTTGCACATCTGAATCCCTTAGGGAGCTTTATAAAAATTCGACAGGGCCTGGGAATTTATGTTTCTCAAAAGCTCTCCAATTGATTTTGATCCTCAGCCAGCTTTGTGGGCTACTATTAAAAGTGGTTGCTTGGACATTAGCTAAGTTGGTTTCTGTGCCTTCTGCGGATATTCAATAGGGAGCTAGCAGTTACCTAACAGAAATGCTTTGGCTGTTGCCATGGCATTTCATAGTCAAAGAAATTTGTCTTTGTGAGTAGCAGAAGGTGAATTCAAAATAAGAGTCAGAGCCTTCATACTTATCTGGCCTCTCAACCCAGTGTTGATGATTCAGGTGATAGGTGTGGAACCGACTAAAGTTGAAAACTCACTCTTGTGAACATTTTATGGTATATTTACCAAAATGAAAAAAAATTGAGCTTTGTCAGATTTTTCCACCTCAGTCTGTTCAGGTTGCTATAACAAAGTACTTTTTTTCTAGATAATTTAAAAATAATGCAAATTAACTGGCAATACTTCTAGAGAGTAGGAAGGTCACAATCAAGGCACCAGATAAAAGCTGTCCCTTGGAGTGGAAGGGGAGAGGGGTGCCAATAGGCTTGCACTGTGACAGTTCTAATTCCCTTATGCAGAAAGAGTCTCAAGACCTGATTGTCCTCTATACACTTTCCATCCTTATAGCGTCACATTGAGCACTAGGTTCCAACATGAGTCTGAGGAACACCAGCTAGGCAAGTGTTCCACCAGTGGGATCCATCCAGATCCTGGCATATTGCAAAAGTGATGTCTACTGTTTTGTAGCCTTTCCTCTGTTTAGCTGATGTACTCTTATGTTTGCACTAGAGCTAGGCATCCTGGAGACACAGTTCTTGTGGCAACACACTGGGGGTTTTGTAAGATTTTTTACCATGGGGTGTCCACATGCTCTCACTAAGAGAAGAGCTGAGGACTCCAATGTAGACAGCTAATTACCAAATACAGATAAGAATTCAGTTAGGTGGTTCACTTTCCAAGATGAATATTGGATTTGGGGAGCTGCCAAAGTCTCATTATAATCCACTCTCCAAAGGGTAACCCCACATATTAGAAAGACTGTTCTTTGTACAGGAGCTGAATTCAGAGTATGTGAAATCTCTATAGTGCTGGGATTTCCCCCCAATGTGGAGTTTTATTATAGTCCAGGAAGAGGCATCTATAAGTAAATGTTTGTTGTGGGTAATTGAAGCAGTTTGGTCTGCCCTTGTGGTTTTCTCTGTTACTAAAAATTAAAGTGATATGTGGTTAAGTGGAAAGCAATCTAGTTGGAAAGAAAGTAGCAATCTGACTCTAACTAGGACCTTGGTTTGAATATGTGAAGTAACTTATTTTTTGCCTTAATTTTTCTAAGCCCAGAAAAGCTAGTTCTGGGTTTTAACCATAATATGTGAATAATGACTATGGTGAACAAATCAGTTTTAAGGAATGGGTTAAAATAAAGGCCTGAGAGCAACATTGGAGGTGCTACACTGAAATGCTGAGTATGTATTTTGGAAAGACTGGTGAAAGAGAAAATGGTTTTAAAAATTAGAATGCCTGGTTTTATCCCAGTACATACTTCAGGGCTTTGCCGTATGTATGGTCCAAATAACCTTTATTATTGTGAATTATTTTGATGGTTTTTGCCTGTTTTTTTTTTTTTTTTTTTTTTGTTGTTGTTGAGACAGGGTTTCATGTAACCCATACTGGTCTGGCATTCACTGTGTGACACAGGCTGGCCTTGAAATACTAACCCTTCTGCTTCTGCCTCCCAAGTGCTGGCATTACAGGGGTGAATCACCATGCCTGGCTTGCTTGCTACACCACAGAATCAGGTGTCTTTTCTGGTCATAAGTCTTATGGGTCTTTAGTTTCTTTTAGAAACTTTATTATTTCTGTTAATAAAACTGGAAGTGTTGCTAAAATGCAGTTCATAACTATATTCTGATAATTTTGATGGCAATTCAGGAACTGCTTATCTATCTTTTTTTCCCCTCCAGTTTGTGTAAGTAGTTTGTGAAAATCTTAGGAAGTTTAATAACTGTTTGGAAACTCACACTTTATTTTTTGCCGAGTTTTTTTTTTCTTCAATTTGAGTAAAATCACAACTTTGATCCCAAGAGAAAGAATAGTTTCAATATGTGAGTCGATAGTATTTGCACTAGAAAATGAAGTCATAGATGAATATGTTTGTAATTAAATGACTAAATCCTCTACCTGCCCAAGATGTTCCCAGTTATTTCATCGGTACAAAAGTTACAAAGTGTTGAAAGGCAGTTGCATTGTGATAAGTACAATCAACACGTT
The DNA here is from genome assembly GCF_003668045.3 of Cricetulus griseus. Classification (NCBI taxonomy): domain Eukaryota; kingdom Metazoa; phylum Chordata; class Mammalia; order Rodentia; family Cricetidae; genus Cricetulus; species Cricetulus griseus. The sequence goes on from NW_023276806.1 coordinate 131,534,369, forward strand.
TTCTGCAGTTAAAGACCTGTTCATAAGCAGCATTGAAAGAAAAATAAAGTGACGTAATGTCTGGGAAGGATTTCTTAATAGAAGCGGGCTCAAGTCCATGATTTGTGGTTTTCCAAGCTCTCGATTTCTTCAGGGAGGCCTGTTGACAGTTAAAGAATCTCTCACCCAGGTCTGAGTGGGTGGTACCAGGTTCTTTTTGTTATACTTGATGACCAGAGGAGGAGGAGCATGTTGCTGAGACTCCAGTGGGTGGAGCATGTTGCCATGACTCCGGGGGAGGAGCATGTTGCCCTGACTCTTTGCTTCCTTATATAACCTTGGTCCTTGCTGCTTCTGTGACTTCTGCTGGCTTTTGCTAAGCCCTGAAAGCACAGGATAAGATGCTTTTTCAAGGTCTCCCCTTTTTCATCTTCCATTCTCTGGAGACTGAAACGGAGTTTGTGTTGGGCCAGGTGTGTCCTGAATAAACATGCCTGTTATTTCACATAAAGTCTAGTCTGGGGTCATTCCCATTTAAATGTTAACTGTTCTTTCAAAAACCACAGAGGATACAAAACTGGGTGTGGGGGGTGGCTTGTGCTTTTAGTCTTAGCACTCAGAAGGCAGAGGTAGGCTGATCTCCAAGCCAGCCTGGTCTACCGAGCGAGTTCCAGATCAGGAAGGGATACAGAGAGAAACCCTTTCTCAAAAAGCCAAAGGAAAAACAAAACAAAAAACAAAGTGAGATTTTCAAAAGGGGGAGGAGATTATAACCTTTCATTAAAAACCTCTTGTATAGTATTACTAATTCTAATGGCTGACAATAAACCATGTTCAAATACATGGAATGTATTTATTTATTTATTTATTTATTTATTTGATTACTTTCAAATTCAGAGTGGTGCTAATCATCATAGAAAGAGTAAAACACGTGTTTTTGAAAATGCTTCTTAACCATCATACATCGAATACCCATATGTGCTATATGTAGTCATATGGTAAGTATTTATCCACTGTCTACCTGGAGGGGTGAGCTCTGGTAGCTGTCGTGTCTGTCCATGCCTGTGGTATAATTATTGGCACCACACCTAATTTCAAGCTAACTGTTATATGTGGAATTGGGACAAACTATGTGCCATTTGGCTCGTAGGAGCTGGCACCAGCTGGCTTAATCCATCAAGTGGCAAATTCAAGACCATGGAGCCATAAACGGAAAATGACCGTTGTCCAGATACGGCCAGATACATACCTCTTTATATGGGAACGTTATGAAAAAGAACTTCCACGTGAGAAAAACACGCGAAGGCCAAGCTGCAGCTCCTTCTTGATAAGGCTTTGTCATTGCTTGGAAAGGCGGGTGGTTCCAAGTTGTTTTTCATCTGAAATTACGTATGGAAGGTGTCGTCCTTCACGGAATTAGAGGGTACCCACAGACTGCTCAGTGACATGATGCGGAAGAAACCACACGTGAACGGCTAATGTGCTGCAGTTCTCCTGAATGAAGACAGCTGCAGAGAGTCTCTCCCATCCAGTTTCTTAGAAGGGAGGATAAGAACTTTGAGTCAGCTCTCTGCTTCCTCTCTACTCTCTCTCTCTCACCTATGGGCTCCCTCTGCCTCTCTGTGGTGACTGGTAATGGCGATCAGCCATTATCCCTGTTCCTCTCCTTTTCTTAGTCTCCCTACTCTGCCGGGCCTTATAATAAACTTATAGTCAACATGAAAAAAACAAAAAGAAAAAGAACTATGAGTCAGGCCTCCCTCAGCTTCTACAGGCTGTGTGTGATGTGACCTGGGACCCTCCCTCTCTCCTTCCTTCCCCGTCTCCCTTTCTTCTTAAGAAAATTCTTTTATTACTTTGTGTATATGGATGTTTTCTCTGCAGGTATCTGTGGGAAGGTGCCCTTGGAAGCCAGGAGAGGACATATGATCCCCTGGGACTGGAGTTACAGGAGATTGTGAACCATCGTATGGGTTCTGGGCTTAAACTTGAGACCTCAAGAAGAGCAGCCAGTGCTCTTAACCACCGAGCATCACTCCATCCCCTCTTTACTGCAGCATAGTCAAATTCTTTCTTTCTTGGCGTTGTGGGATCCACCTGAGCTTTATTTGTGTAAGCCTAACTGGAAGAGTAGCTGAAAACTCAATTCTGACAAGATGAATGGTGACATAGCCTCGTGAAAGCAATTGTTTGTTTTCTCCTGTTTTCTATAATCAAACAACATATAAGACTCACACCTCTTCTGAGTGCTGGTCCTTCATTGTGTCCTTCATTGTCTCTTCAAAATACCCCGTCCTCAGAGTAAGGGCTTTCTTCCCTTCATTTCTTTGAAAGACTTCCTTAGAAAAACAATTTTCACTTACATATTTAAGGTAGGCAACTTGATAGAACAAAGATTTATATCTATATTATGCATGGTATTTGCACATAGTAAAACCATTTCCTTAAATAATTTTTATTATTTTTTATTTGTGTACATATGCGTATATGTATCTATGTATATATGCCATGGAAGTGTGGTGATTTGAATGTAATTAGCCTCTGTAATCTCATAGGGAGTGGCACTATTAGGAGGTGTGACTTTGTTAGAGTGGGTATGGCCTGGTTGGAGGAAGTGTGTCATAGGGGGTGCGGGCTTTCAGGTTTCCTGTGCTCAGGATACCACCCAGTGTCTCAGTCGACTTCCTGTTGCCTACAAGATGTAGGACTCTCAACTACTTCTCCAGCACCACGTCTGCCCATACACTGTCATGCTCTCCACTATGGTGATAATGGACTGAACCTCAGAAATTGTGAGACCAATAAAATGTTTTCTTGGTAGGAGCTGCCATGGCTATGGTGTCTCCTCACAGCATTGGAAATGCCAACTAATGCCCTGAGTATATGTACCCCTCAGAGGCTATCAGTGGTTTAGGAGCTGGAGTTGCTGCTGGTGTGAGCCTCCTGCTACTGGTTCTCAAGGAGAGTAGGAAATGTTCTTGACTGGGGAGCCATCTATCCATTCCCTGGTAACACTGTAGAGCTGTTTCTACAGTGGAACAGATGAACCTACTCATTGCCTCATCCCTTCCACATCCTGCCTATGGCAAGAGCTGAAGCACTGTGAGCACTCTGTTCCTCTGCTGTCTTTTACTACCCTCTTTCCTTTATCCATCTCTGATCCTTAAGCTCCAGTGCCCACAGCCCACTTCTGTTCTTTTCATGAAGAATTTTTTTAAAAAAGGAAAAAGAAAAAAAAAAGAATGAATCCTAATTGATGTAGAAAAACAGGAAATTCCAAAGTTAAGCTTCAGCTGGCAGAACCGACTTGGCCTGCAGTATGTTGTGCTTTGGGCTTTCCTGATGTACTGACTATGTTAGGGAAAGGTGGCCAGATGTCCTGTGTTAGACAGAGTTGTGTCTCAGGTTTCAACAGCATTTGTTTGCTTGTTTGTTTTTGCTGCTCTTGATAACAGTTCTCTTCAGAAATTCCCATTAGAGTCATCCTACTTCAGGCCTGTTCTGACCCTGGAATGGTTACACTCTTCCCTGACCGAGCTTGTCATCTGGAGGTCTTGGAAAGCTTGTGATCTGTGATGTTACAGCATGCGAAGAAGGCAGAGGCACCAAATGCTTTCCTCCCAGAAACCTGTCATGTACTGCCTTCCAGCACAGAGGCATGGTCAACACTTAAAGAAGGGTGCCTTATTTTAAAAACGTGATGGCTACTGTTTGCTTGACCTGAAGCTTTTTTTCAAGGTTCATATGTACACACCTTATAAAATCAACCTTTAACAATGGATCCTGTTGAGTTGTGTTAACTAAGACCCCTCCCCACACCTTCCCTGGTTCTGTATCTCATCACCCTTAGCAAAAAATTAGGCTCCTGTTCCACTGCTATCCCTTAGCAGTGTCTAGTTAGCTGCCCTGTCTTCAGTCTTCTGTCCTCAGCAAATACCATCTCAGTACACATCTGAAATCGTAGCACTTGGGAGGCAGAGGCAGGATGATCAGTAATATAAGGCTGGGGAGGGGGCTACATTGTTAAAATCCTGTCAGACTAGATAGATAGATAGAAAGATAGATAGATAGATAAATAGATAGATAGACAGCAGATGACTGATATAGAGGGAAATATGATATATGGATGGATAGAGAGATACATAGATAAATAGATGATAAGTGGGTAGATGAGAGATAGTAGGTAGGAAGATCAATGAATAGATAGATGATGGGTGGATGGATGGATGTTTGATGAATGGATGAATAGGTGTATGTATGAATAGATAGATGTTGTTTACATCATATGTCATAGCATTATATATATATATGTATACATATATATGCCATGTTTGATTAGGTTTACAGAAAAATGGCTGTAAACTCTCACCTGTCTCTGTTGTATTGGGAATAAAAGCCCATGATACCAACTTTCTGTCTCATTGTGATAGAGGTGCCATCCTTAATAGCAATAGCATCTATTGCTAGCACTGCAGCTGTTGCTGTCCGGTTCCGGTTCCTCAGGTCAAGCTTCATCTGGCAGCAGAAGGGGGAGGTGAGATAAGGAGGAAGTAATGATCTCAAATTTCCAGAAAGGTGAACTAAATAAGAGCAGAACGTTATTTGGTGTACTTGATACTGGCCACTATCCCCTGACCAATCCATGGCTCTTCCTTTAACCGGCCTTACCTCTTTTAAAACTAACTTGTTTTTGCAGCTCAGAATAATATTGATTTGTGAATGTTGACATTTAATTTCCTAGTTTCCTACAATTAAAAGAAGGCATCTGCAAGGACTAGACTCATCATTAAATCTCCAACATGGCTCCTGTCCACTGACTCCACCCATCCTGACAGGATTATCCTGCTTAACCTAGAGCAGTGCCAGCCTGTCAGTGAATGTGCAGGGCATATCAATGCTATGGGTTTATATGTCTGAAATCACATCTGCAAAGTATAGTGACTTTATGGTAATGATGAAATTCTAGATTGAACTTTGCGCCGCCATGTAGTTAAATAAATACAGTATGGTCAGACCCCGTGGTGTGTCCCAACCCTTCATGAGCTGGCCTGATCTTTCATCTACAGTTTGAGCACCTGGCTTTCATTATTGGATACCCCAAACCTGTGCCCCAGAGTATGCACAGCCAGGTCTTTAAACATGCTGTGCAGGGATCTCTTCCTGATTTTACTTAGTCTTTTCCTTGGGCCGAATTGTTCTTCTCTCCTCCTTCTAGACAAACATGGATCTTTCCGTAAAGCCAGATCAAATTGCTTTTTTTATCATATGTATTCATTTATCTTGAGGGTATTGGGGATTGAACTCAAGGAGTCAACTGTGCTAAGCGTATGTTCTGTGGTTTTTATTTTAGGGATATACAGAGTTGTACCAAGTAATATTTTTGAGCAGTCAAGAGCAGTGTGGAAAGTAGTAACAGACAATAGCAAGATGTAGTCTAGTAGACTTTAGTAGTGTTACTATATTAATATGGAAAATAAGTGAGTGGTAATTAAAGCAAGTTTTATAAAGTCTTGGAAATGCCTGTTGAAATAATTACAGAAACATATGGATGTAAAGAGTCAATCATGAGAAAGTTCTGAATTCTCCCAGAATTAATCCTTAAGTTCATTCTTCCTATGTTATAGTTTCAAAGTTGCCTTTCAGACAAACTGGCTAAGTGAACCCATTATGGAAGAGAAATATCCAAGAAATGAACAATCTCTAAGAGATGTAGAAGAAAAGAAGATATATGTCTTAATTTGATATCAAAACATACTAAAAAAACTGTTCTGGAAATGGACCATGCATAGGTCAAAATTTGATATCCAATAAATGTAGCATTTCAAGTTAATGGAAAAGTTATGGTACAGCTCTACTTTGAAACACAAAACCGGCTTTTCTTTGTACTTTCCACCATTATAAAAAGATTTGAGAAACTTGCAATATGGTTACAGAGTAATATCTTTCATATATCAGGATAGTAAAAGTGATTCTTATAAGAAAATAAATAAAAATTTACTCTAAAATAAACCATAAACAAATCGGGAAGGATGAGAGAAGGAAGAATGGGAGGGGGGAAGACAGAAAGGAAAAACATCTGTACATAAAAACTTCCTCTGTTCTCTATTGTTCTTTGTGGCTGGATGGTACTTTTAGAGCATCCATTGTGGTTCCCAGAGTTCTGGGCCATTAAATCATAGACATATAGACCTTGTCATAGTTGGGCATCCTGAAGTTTTCAGATAATCGCTTCAATCCCTAACTTTTCTGCTAGCGTATAGTTGACACTTGTTGCATAAAATATTAGAAACTCTCTTGTTTATTTGTGGCCCTGACTGATAGCATCAAGAAGGATTCTATTCAATGGCTGGAGCCATGGATTCACTTCCGAGGGCGATGAGTATCATGTTATTCATTGGTACTATTTAGTATTTCTGTACACAAAATAGTATCACATATATACATCCATCAAGATTTAAGTCAGCAGGCAGGCACAGTGGTGCATGCCTTTAATCTCAGCACTCTGGAGGCAGAGGCAGGCAAATCTCTGTGAGTTCGAGGCTGCCTGGTCAACAAAGAGAGTTCCAGGACAGCCAGGGCTATTACACAGAGAAAACCTGTCTTGAAAAGAAAATTTTAAGTCACAGATTCTTAATTATAGTCAGTTTGAAATCATGTAAACCATTGAAAAAGGTCAATACAATTTGAAAGGCCGACTTCTCTTGGGTATTACTGGGATAAGAAGTTGTATATCTTCATTCTGTAAGGTCTACTACAAAAATCAGCAGAAGTTAAAAGTTGGCAGAGTGTAACCTGAAATATTATAAATACCACCCATTTTAAAAAATATTGAGTGACTCCTTTCTCTTTTGCTTTTCATTTTCATCTATAATGTCATTTCACCTGGTTTGGACTTTTATATTGCGGTACTAACAACTGGGTGATTTGCGGAAAGAGCAGGGACTTTGGCACTGAGTCTAAACTTCAAAGCCCTGAACTGCTACCTCCTAGTTTGCTTGTTTTGAGACCAAATGCCTTAACCTCCTTATTTAATAATGTATGCCACAGGCCTTTATGATAATCACAGGCAATTTTATACATGAACTAATATTCCCTGTGTGTGTACTCATGATTTTGTATGCTTGTACTCATCATGCAGTGATGCCCTACAAGAGATTGGTATCTTCAGTGGAGTTTGTAATACACTAGTATGCTCGTGTGTTTTCATGACTTGGACTCCATCTTTAAAAAACAAGCTTTGTTTCACCATGTTTCCATGATACTCAGTGGAATGATTTGCACAAATTAAGCCTCCTCTAAAAGTTTGTTTAATTAAAATCTTGAGTCCTTTTCAAAATACAAGAGTAGGGATTAAAGATTCAAACTTTAATGTTCGTTTGCATATACAAGTGTATGTGAATTCATTCTTCAAAGTAAAATGTGATGCAGTACTGTATTTCTTTTACCAACAAAACCCAAATCAGTGTTTAACCTTTAGGTTACCATCTGGCTTGTGTCTGTCTGGCCATGGGGGAGAGAGGCTAGTAGTTGTGATGATATATTGCTTATGATCTAATAAAGCTTGCCTGGAGATCAGAATGCAAAGCTAGCCACAGCCATAGAGGCCAGGCAGCGATGGCACACACCTTTAATCCCAGGACAAAGGAGACAAAGGAAGATGGAATTCTGTGAGTTCAAGACCACCTGGGGCTACATGAGAGTGAATCAGTCTCAAACAGAAACAGAGCTCATGCCTTTAATCCCAGCTCTAGAAAGGTATATAAGACAGGAGCAGGGTCTCAGAGTGGGCATTCGGTCTTAGGCATTCAGTCTCTAGCCATGTTGAGAACAGGATCTCCCCAGTCTTAGTAGAGGTAAGAGCTCTCTGGTGGCTTGGCTGCTTTGCTTTTCTAATCTTCAGCTTGAACCCCAATATCTGTCTCTGGATTTATATTATTCAATGTACTACAAGTGGTCAAATGACAAGGAAGTCCAATCTACAGATCTGCTGTGGAGAGAGCTTCAGTCACCTGAGCATCTAACCGCTCACAAGTTTCAGCCTTTCACATGTAGTCACCCCATCTCAGATCAGGAAGAAGTAAAAGGTTGGGGAAGCGACATTCACTGCAGTGGTTTGAACCAATCAGGAGAAAGCAACAACACTGAGGACAATGCAAGTTCTTCCTGTGCGGGCTCCATGCTATGTGGTGATATTTTGCTTGTACAAATAAAGCTTGTCTGAAGGTCAGAGAATAGACCTCGCCATCAACTAAGCATAGAGGTCTGGAGGTCTGTACAGACAGACAGGAAGTGAGATAGTTGGGCAGAAACAGGAAGTGAGATTGCTGGGCAGAAAGAGGATATAAGCAGGGAGAAACAGGAACTTACTCCCTTGTCTGCTGAGTCAATAAGGAGGTAAGGTATGCTGTGGCTTGCTCCTTCTTCCCTCTGATCTCTTAGCATTTCCCGCTATATCTGACTCCAGGTTTTTATTATTTAGATCAATTAAAAACTCCATTTACAGTGCTACAGGTAGAAACAGATTTGTTCTATAAAAGCAAAGGATTGGAATGTGAAGAAAATAATTCAGTGTGAAGTGCAATAAGGAAGAGGAACGCTGAACTTTAAGACTAACCAAACCAACAGCAGTTTGCATTTGCCCCAGTTTAGTGTCTGGAGCTTTGGCCTTGTAAAGGCTGTGCACAAGGGTGCTTTGTGAACTGCAAACACTTTTAAATCTTCTTACATGAATGAACCTCAGGGTAGGACCTTCAGCTCCTACCACCAGAGTTGATTTGTGGAAGGGACAATGACTTCATTTGCCTAAGTCACACCTCATTTGGTAAGGAAACAGGGGTGTTTCCATACCAAACTCTGATGGCAGCAAATGAGGGCAAAGCCCTGCCATCCTATTTGTAGACCAACCTCAAAAGCTGTGTCAGTCTCAGACCTTCCTAAAGAAGAGATATGTGTATGTTTATATACAGACAGGGTATGTTCCTTACGTAAACTACACATGGGAAGAATAGTCTTTCAACTGCTGGCCTTTAGCCTTCTAGGGAAAATATTCGCCTTCATAACATGCCTTCTATAGGACAGAAATGATTATTAGCAGTCTAGAATAACACATGTCATCATCTACTTATTCAATAGCTATCTTATTTATTTATTTATCTTTTGGTTTTTTTGAGAGAGGGTTTCTCTGTGTAGCCCTGGCTATCCTGGAACTCACTTTATAGACCAGGTTGGCCTCAAATTCACAGAGATCCACCTGCCTCTGCCTCCTGAGTGCTGGGATTAAAGGCGTGTGGCACCATGCCTGGCAAATAGTATTTATGTATATATTTTATGTATATGAGTGCTCTATCTGCATGTAAACCTGCATGCCAGAGGAAGGCATCAGATCCCATTGTTGACCATTATGTGGTTGCTGGGAATTGAACTCAAAACCTCTGGAAGAGCAGTCAGCGCTCTTTACCGCAGAGCCATCCCTCCAGCCTCCTCAACAGTGATTCTCCTTCACCCCCTTTTTATTTTTAAAATTAATTTAGTTGATGTTGTGTGTGTGTGTCCATATGTGTATGCATGAACACATGTGGGTGGTTGTTCATGCATGTTCTAGTGATACATGGGACACATGGGAAGAGGGACTGTGAACTGAAGAATTGTCTGGCTCTGTCTGACCCCTAGGCATGTCTGTGAGACACTCTCTTAATTGCCAATCAAGGATAGCTCAGCCCACTGTGGGAGGTGCCATCCTACACAGGTAGGCCTGGGCAGCATAGGAAAGGCAGCTGAGCAAACCTGGGGTAACAATCCAATAAATCGATCTCCTATGTGGTTTCTATCTCAAGTTCCTGTCTTGAGTTCCCGCCCGGGATTCCCTTGATGATGATGGACTATAACTGGTCAGATGAAATTAACCCTTTCCTCCTCAGGTTGCTTTTTGAGAAGTGTCTCAGCACAACGACAGGAAGCAAGCTAGCACAATGTAGGTGCATGTGCACGTCTCTGTGCACGAATGTGGGGGCCGGAAGTCAGCCTGTGGTGACCTCCAGGAATGTCCTCCTTGGTTTCTGAGACAGGGTCTCTCACTGTACCTCGGGCTCACTAATCGAGTTAGGCTGGTGGAACAGCTAGCCCCAAAGAGTCCCCTCTCCATCCCCACAGTCACACCATATCCAGCCTTTTATGTGGGTATTGGGGAAATCCAACAAGGGTCCTCATACTTGCACAGTGGGAGCTTTTCCAATCCAGCCACCCCCAGGTCCACTCAACAATCATTTTTGCATTCTTCCTACATATTATATCCAAGCAGGGAATTAGCAAGCCCATTACAGAGCCGATGGTTTAGCAGAAGAAAATGGAAACCAATAACTGTAATAATAACACTAACGTTAGTACTCTGTTGGCAACAGTGATATACAGGCATTGTAATCAATATGATAAGGAAATATAGGTCATATCCAGAGCACCTAAATCAATCTACTAGGCCAAAGACATTTTGGTTAGAAAAATAACATCCCCTTACCCTCAAAGCCCTGCTCAGGAATTTGAAACTTTTAAGGGGCAGAGGACACTAAAAGATCACCTTCTAGAAAACACAAAAGGTTGGGCATGAGGTCATACAAAATGAAGGTAGGACTGCACCTGTTATTTAGTGGGAACTTCCTAGAGGCTTCTGTTCATTAAGCATTCTGAGAACATATTAGGAAACATGTTTGGGGCTTGAACATGCATTGGCAAGTAGATGGCTCTCAGGGCCTTGAGAACCCTAGATCCTAGGAGGTCACCAGTTCATTGCTGGGCAGGCAGCATAGAACTGACTGGTCTCACTGGGTTCAAAGATGTCAGGTGGTAGAATTCCTGAATGTTCTCCCTGCTGGCAGTGTGCCTCAGCCATACTTGTCTGTGTTTGGACTTGTAATCCAGGTAGACTTTGACTCAGCAAATGCTACTTTTTTTTCCATACAGGATTGTCTGCTGTGCTGTCGTTCTACTGTGTGATTCCCGAGTCTCTAAGGTTTATAATTCAATTGACACATGCAGAAATTTTTCTTTCTAAATTCAGTAACTCAAAATGATGCTTTTTGGGGTCATTGGGATAATTGAAAATTACAACACAAAGAGTTGTGGGGCTTTGTTGTTGTTGTGTTTTGTTTCGGGTTTGAGACAAAGTCTCTACTGCCCAGCTGGCATGGGACTTGTGTGTCCTAGGCTGGCTTCAAATGTACAATCCTCCTGCCACAATCTCCTAGGAACTGTGACATTTGGATCAGTCTCACCATGCTAACTGAGAATTCTTTTCTTTCTTTCTTTTTTTTTTGTTTGTTTGCATGGGAAATTTTACACAGGGCCTTGTAGGTCTAAGGGTGAGTTCTGCTTCTGAATTATGGTCTTAGCTCCATGAGGGGAAGATATTTAAAATACGTATCAGACCAAAACAGCTTGTTTATTAAGACACAAAGTCAATAAGATATTCTGACAAGTTACACCCATTCTAACTTCATTTTCAAGTTTAAATATATTGTGTAGGTCATTAGCTTGTCCTGGAAGGTGGTTAGACACTGTCAATGGCCAATTTACGCCTGCATTACAGGTGGGCAGTGTATTTCCCAAAGACCACAGCAGATGCAATGATGAACAGCTTCCCAGTTCTGTATGTATGTAGGGACTGAAAACATAATAAAGTGGCCAGAAGCCATTGCATTACAGGAATATTCTAGTCCTATTCTAGTCCTTCATGTTGAAGATGCTCATCAAGCAGTCTTCAAATGGGACAGAATTTAGATATTCTGAAATTTTACCCTGAATGTTAAGCCAGATTTAGGACTTGTCTTAATTAGGGTTTCTACTATTGCTTAGATGAAACACCATGACCAAAAACAATTTGGGGAGGGAAAGGTTTATTTCACTCACAGTTCCATAAAACAGTTCATCATCAAAAGCAGTGAGGACAGGAACTCACACAGGGCAGGAACCTGGAGGTAGGAGCTGATGCAGAGGCCATGGAAAAGTGCTGCTTACTGTCTTGCTCCTCATGGCTTGCTCAGCCTGCTTTCTTATAGAACCCAGGACACCAGGCCAGGGATGACACCACCCACAATGGTCTGGACCTTCCCTTAATCTATCACTAATTAAGAATCACCCTATAGGTTCACTTATAGCCTGATATTATAGAAGCATTTTCTTTTCTTTTTTTGGGGGGGGGGCGTAGCAGGGGAGCTTTTAAGACTAGATTTCTCTGTGTGGCCCTGACTGTCCTGGATCTCACTCTGTAGACCAGGCTGGCCTTCAACTCAGAGATCCACCTGCCTCTGCCTCCCAAGTGCTGGGATTAAAGGCATGCACAATCACCCAGCAATGGAGGCATTTCTTAAATGAGGATCCCTTCTCTCAGATGACTTTAGCTTGTATCATGCTGATATAAAACTATTCAGCACAATTGACCCCTGTTAAGCCACAATATTTCCTTTCTCATTAATACACAAGATCTCAAGTTAAAACCATATTTACTTTAAAAGTCCCACAGTCTTTACAAATTTAAATATATTAAAAATTCAATCTCTTTAGAACATTCAATCTCTTTCAAAAATCCCAAATCCTTCTAAAAGATCAAAGTCTGTCATCTGTGAGCTCCTATAAAAGGAAAAATTAAGTTAAATATTTTAAGAGGGAATAACCAGGGTACAATCACAATCTGAACAAAGCAAAACTAAACCCTAACAGTGCAGATAACTCAACGTCTAGTATCTGGGATTCACTCATGATCTGCACTCATCCAAAGAGCCTGGGTCACTTCTCTGACTCTTCTTTCTACAGCACACACAGCTTGTCTTCTAGGCTAGGCTGGCTCTACTACCATTGCTGCTGTTCTTGGTGATCATCCCGTAGTACTGTCATCTGCAAAATGCTGGGGTCTCTACTGCAACTGGGCTGCACTTTTACCAATAGCCTCTCCTGAGCTCTTTTTATGATATAAAACTTCAATTTCTCTCCAAGAACACTTCAATCCTTGTATTTCAGCTGCCACCGAGGCTGTATTTTCTCCAATGGCCTAACCTGGCCTCTGACAGTGCCAGTCCTCAGTTGTTTTCATGTCTCCATTCTTCCCAAACCAGTGCCACCTAAGATGACTTTTATACTACCAAGTTCAGATGCCAGCATGAGGCTCAACCTTGACTGCCTCTGAAACACAGCTTCTGTGTGCTAACTCTGTCAAAACACTTCCCAGAAGATTTCACCTCAGTGATGCTGGTCTTTTCTTTATCATCATTAATTTATTAGCTCCAGCTGACCAGCATTAATTATCCCAGCAAAGCAAACTTTCAGGTTCTGGATTTTGTTAATCATAGCAGATTCTTCAGCCTCAGCTACCAGAACCACAGATTCATCACACAAAAGACCCAGTAGAGTCTTTGCTTCCTTCTGAACCATCACAAGCCAGACCACCATTCTCTACTCTGTTCTCAACGTTCTCATCTTTCAAGCTCCTACAGAATAGCTCTCTGAGCTTTCAAAAGTCAATGGCTTTTCTAGCCCAGAGTTACAAATTTCCTCCCCAAAACAGTATGGTTGGGTCTGCAAAACTACATTTAGTACAACTTAAAAAGTCCCCATAGTCCATCACAGTCTCAACACTATTTAAAAGTCTGAGGTCCAAAGTATCTTCTGAGACTCAGGAAAACCTCTTGGCTACAATCTGTAAAACAAAAGTGAAAAGCGATCACATACTTCCAACATACAATGACACAGAATATATATTACCATCTGAAGAGGGTGACAATGGAGCATGGTGAGGAAACAGTTGACCAAAGCAAGACCTAAAACCAGCTGGGAAACTCCAGACTCTGCATCTCGATGTCTGCTGTCAAAGCACTCTTTCGATTTTCAACTCCATTTGGCTTTGCTGACTGCAACACACTTCTCTTTCTTGGACTGTTTCCATTCCCTGTTACCTGCTCTTCCTGGCAGGTATCCCACAACTCTGGCGTCTACAACATTGTGGGTTCTCCAAGGCAATCCAGGCTTCACCTTCTCAGCTTCGTGCAAACACTTCTATGTGCCTTCATGCAGGGACAGCCCTGAAACACATCTGGCCTCAGCAGCTTTCCTTAGCCATGGAGGGAGATTTCACAACCTCTTTCTTGTATCCTTGACTCTAAAGCCAGAAACATATGGCTGAAACTGCCAAGTTCTGCTTTCTGGGGCTGGAACACTGTTCAACTACGTCTTCACCAGCTTTCTATTTTTGATGGTTTCTTTCACTGCCTAAGCTTGTGTGTTCTAGAACTCACTCTGTAGACCAAGTTGGCCTCAAACTCAGAGATTCACCTGCCTCTGTCTCCTGAGTGCTCCTACTAGCATGGCCCATTAAGCCCCACTTAAAGCATTCAACTGATTTCCTAATCCAAAGTCCCCAGACCCACATTCTACCAACAAGAAACCTGGTTAGGCCTGTTATTTGTTTCTCCAACAAGGCCACACCTACTCTAGTATGTCCACACCTCCTAATCTTTCCCAAGCAGTGCCACTCCCTAGTGGTGAACCATTAAAATATATGAGCCCATGGGGTGGACTCATATATTCCTATTCAAACCACCACAGATGTCATCACTGAGACTAAACCCAATGTCCAAATTCTTTTGCTTTCCTGTGTAGCTTTTCTTAGATGCCCAGAATCACCAAGAATTAGTCTGAACAATCATACCCAACATTTTGACATTGTGACATTATGTTGTCTGCTACAAATTTAACAGTCAAGAACCATGCAGTAGAGCTAGAAAAGGAATCTAAAAAAATTGCCCCTCATAATATCAAATAAGCTAATGATTTCTCATTGGCTGTATTCTCAGGTATCCTGGGGTACATGCATGGATTCTCATGTATACTAATACCTTCAATTTAGTTTTATTTTTCTTTTGCCACAGTACATATTATAATAATGCAATTAAAAGCTAAGCTCTACATTTTTTCTTGCTGTGTTTCTTATTTATAGGATTTATATATTTATCTTATTGATGACTGATGTATAATTTACAAGCATGTACTTTTCTCTACACTTAATATTTGTTCATATTTCTCTTCTTCAAAAACTTCAGTGTAAATTCCTTCAGTAAAAGTAGTACTTTTATTTTTTAAACTAAATTCTATTATTTCAGGGAAAGGTGATTTCCTTTGATAATCACTTATAATTAATGAACTATGTTCTAAAGCTTTTAATGGAATAACATTTGAAATTAATGGAGTTTTAAAAACTGCATATGTAAAACATCCTATTGAGAGCCTTTAATCTGATAGAGGCTGAGCAGGTTAATGAAAATCCAACTCTAAATGTGTAAACTTATTTTATTTTCTTTTTATGTTAATTTTCATATTATTTTATGAAAAACTATTGTCTTAGTTAGGGTTTTTATTGCTGAGAAAAGACACCATGACCACCGCAACTCTTATAAAGGAAACATTTAATGGGGTTGTTTACAGTTTCAGAGGTTCAGTCCATTATCATCACGGTGCAACATGGTGGTGCGCAGACAGACACGGAGCTGAGAGTTCTTCGTCTTGACTCTCAGTCAACAGAAATTGAAGTGGGACTGGGTGTAGCTTTGAGATCTCAGAGCCTGCCTCTACAAAGACACACTTCTTCCAATAAGGCCACACCCACTCCAACAAAGCCACACCTCCTAATAGCACCATTCCCTTTGAGTTTAAGGGGGCCAATTACATTCAAACTACCACAATTATCAATTTCTCTGGACAGCTTATTGCAATTATTAGTGTTCAATATGTATGATTTTTACGATAAAGATGTGGTGTTTTGGCATAACTTTCATTTGGTGCTTCTGAATTGCACAGTTGATGACAGGAAACATCAGACCAAGTAACTGTTACTTAGACTATTTGCATTTTTGTTGTTGTTTTCCAGACAAGGTTTCTCTGTATAGCCCTGGCTGCCCTGGAAGGTAGAGCATGCTGGCCTCTAACTAATGGAGAGCCACCTGCCTCTGCCTCCAGAGTGCTGGGATTAAAGGCACGCTCCAGCACCACCATACTAGAGTATTTGTAAATAAGCTACAAATACATTTCGAACAGTACTGCCCCAATATCTATTTTTCAAAGTCATAAATATTCACACTATAAATACTAACCATATATTATATCATCCTGGACCCTACCACTTCAGGATTGTAAGGTACACTTATTTTCCTCTGATCAAAGACTGGAGACAGACCGTCTCCCGGTTGAATGTCTTTGGAGTGTTACTCTTCAGCAGTATTTTTTCCCACTTCGACATCTGGTAAACCAGCTCATAGACAAGAATCATCTCCAGGAGGGAATGCAATATTTTGGCCTCCGTCATAAAGAGGACTTCAAATGAAGCCAGACCCGGCCATAAGCTTCCCATCTGTTTTAATACGACACGTGCTGAATTCACACGGGTTCATCTCAGCATTCATTTGCCAAGAAGATGGCATCTTGGTTTGCGGTTTCTGAGACTAGTTTTCTGTCTTCTCAGTCCCTCCTTTAGTATTAATTTCTCCGAGCCTGTCTAGCTCAGTTCTGAGTGTAAGTGTCTGTTACTTTGCATTTCTTGAGTACTGATGTCCGGCTATTGCTGGGTTATGTGAAACCCTTTCTTATGTTGAACACTAGAAGCCCGTGATTATTGGTACCGCAGATTCTCACATTCTTAATCAGTTCCACCTGGCCAATAAACAGTAAAGCCGGGCCAGCTTCTCTTCTGCGTGGGTTTTCTACTTTATGGGTAGTAAAACTGTCTTTGGTGTGATTTAGGAATCCCTTTGATGCCTGCTAGTTTACTGTATTGATATTTCAGGGGTGTTGGCAGTCTCTGGTGAGACTCCACTGGGGTATCCCTGAACTGCAGCCGTGAGGTAGTCTGAGAAAATCGGGGGGTGGGGTGGGGGCACAGCTGGGAACACTTTTTCTTTTACCTAACCCAACAAGGAACTGCTCAGAAGTGGCCTTGTTGAAACACGCTAGGTCGGAGGTGCTTAGGGTTCTTTCAAACGTGGAGGAAGGGACTAGAGAGATCTGGAAGAAGAGGCAGAAAAAGCAGAGGGAAGATGCAGGATACTTTTGAACTCTGAGAATTCTGAGCTGAGTATCAGACATGGTCCTGTGTTAAAAGTCATTGCTGTAAATCGAGCTGCCAGTCTGCAAGTTGAAAAGAAGGAGGAGGAGGGGAGGGGTGAAAGAGAGGGGAGGATGGGCAGGGGAGGACTGGGAGGGGGAGCAAGGGAAAACTGTGCCTCTGTGATTTCAAGGAAAGAGGAGTATGAAAGCCATTCTGTTTTCCCTTTTCAAGCTGCAGGTTTGTGGCCCTTTTATTTTCAATGCCTGGTTTGGGTCGTGTGTGACTGCCTCATGGGAAGTGTTTTTTTTATTTTTATTGTTTTTTATTGTTTATTTTTTTAGTCTAACAGAGGTGTGAAGGACTTTTGAAGTGGGAAGGTCTAAATGGTGTGAGAGGCTAGCTCAGTTCAGAAGGTGCATACATCTTAGGAGTTTTCAGACCTTTGGACGGCACTCTCTTATTTTAAGCAATTCATTTAAATCATATTTACCAATAATTGTTACAATCAAGACTCTTTTGAAACAGTTTTATAACACAGAGCCCTTCTTTGTGTGAGTGGTAGATATCTATCTGTAATTAATTATTGGGGTCACTTCCTGAAAAGGATAAATGTCATAAACATTATTACTGTCATTATCACATGTTAATCACAGACAGTACTAATTATTCATATTCTATAGAGTTTAGGGATGCTCTGTGACATATGAGAGAATTGCCCCTCAGGCTTAGTGCCCAAGGGTTATTCACCAAACACAGGCATCATTAGCATCATTTTGTAGAGTTTTGCATATTCGAATTTTCTCCTAAGTACCTTTTCCTCAAACCCATTAAATATCTTAATGAATTTTTAAAGTATTTGTATAATTAAAATATTACTCCAGCAAGATTTATTATTTCATTTTGCAGATAGTGAGAAAAACTATTAGAGACAGACCACATAGCATGTTATGAATGGGACAATGTGTACATTGAATGTGTGTGCATGTGTAAGATAATCAATTCAACAGACATCTACATAGAATCTCCTGTAATAATTTCTGTAACCATAAAAAATCAGTAATATATAATCCATGGCCTTACGCACTGTCTGGTATTACTGAGTGATAGGTTTTCAAATAAATAATCAGAATAAAATATCATCCATGGTAGAGGACGGTTTTCCCCAGGGGAGTTGGGCCAGGCTCCTGGGGAGAGAACTTTTCAACATAGGTTGGTCAGATAAATCAGAGGAGAGGACTGAAGTTAAAAGACAAAGTTTGGAAAGAGCCTGGGGAGTCAGCATCTGGGAACAGCCAGGGTACAGGTGACAAAGACACGCCACTTCTTTTAAAGCCAAAATGTTACTCATTAGCTGCTCAGGTAAATGGAGATTGGTTGACACTTGCCATCAGTCTTCCACTCCATGTAGATAATTAAAAGTGTTTTAGAATAGAGGTGAGAGATAAACAACATCCCAAATCTACACCACTACCTGGGGTCTCCAGGTAGTGCTTCACAACCACAGTCATCAGTTCTTGGGTATACTCCATATAATTATATGGAATCCTTTGTGCCTAGAAGCATTTATCAATACTATCTCCCTAGTCTTTTAAAAGGTACTTGAAATAAAATGTTTAGTAACTTGACACTAAGTTAGCACAAATAAGGAATTTCTTATATTTATACAAAGCCAGTATTTCTATCTGGTTTTATTTTAAACAAGAAAATAACAGGTGTTGATAAAGCTGGGTTTCAGTAATCTATACTATGAGAAAGATTTTATTTTGTTTCGTTAAATGGGATGTCCTTCTGTATGCTGCGAGATGATGTAGGGTTTCCTTCTGTACGCTGTGAATATGTGTTGCTTTTATTGGTTGATGACTAAAACTGTTTTTGCCTATGGCAGGGCAAAATAAAGCTAGGCAGGAAATCCAAATAGAGATACAGAGGGAAAGAAGGTAGAGTCAGAGAGAAGCCAGCAGCCCTCAAGAAAGCAAGATGTGTAGAAAATGAGGTAATGCCATGGCCAGGTGGTGATATACAGATTAATAGAAATATGTTAATTTAAATGTAAGAACTAGTTAGTAATAAGCCTGAGCCATCTGTCAAACAATTGTAATTAATATTAAACCTCTTAGTAATTATTTTATAAGAGACTGCGGGACTGTCAGGTGGACATAAAAGCCTCATGCTATTAGTATGTTTAGATGAGTTACTGTTTATATAATACTTTTTTTATATATTTCTTCATGGAAATAAAACTTAGGTAGATACTAATAATTATGACATTCTAATTGAAACTGATAAGTAAGAGATATTTGGCTACTGACAACTGTCACAAATGGGGTTGTCAAAAAGAGAAATGCCAAAGTATATTTGGAATGTGTGGGGGTGGGAGGGTTGTTGTTGTTTGTTTTGGTTTTGGTGTTTGTTTTTTTGAGACAGGGTTTCTCTGTGTAATCCTGGCTGTCCTGGAACTCCCACTGTAGATCAGGCTGGCTTCAAACTCACAAAGATCCACCTTCTTCTACCTCCCAAGTGCTGGGATTAAATGCATGTGCCAACATTGCCCAGTGTTTTATTTTATTTTACTTTTAACTTAACACAGTGTGAGGCTTTGACTTATAATGAGATCTAGGGCAAATTGGTGAACACTATGCTGCTGCTACAGACTCTATCTCTCTCTCTCTCTCTCTCTCTCTCTCTCTCTCTCTCTCTCTCAAAGCAAGAGTGAAATTTCCTATGTAAAATTTAAACATTTTGATCTGAATTATCTTGTGTGAGAACTGGCTTATTTAAAACATAAAACAAAGATTTTTATACAACCATTAAAAATTCTCATTATAAAGAGTAAATGACAAACTATATAACCTTTTTAAAAAATATATTGAGGATAGATTCTTGAGGTAGATCTGAACACAGATTTTTAGCAGACTTCAAAATAAATTAATTAAAGCTATAATTTGTGGGGTTGCATTTGCTACCCAACTTGCATTTGTTCTTTTTTTTCCTTTACTCTGGGCTTCTTTACTCCATGTAGACACAGTGCATCCAGATAAAAATAGTAAAACATGTCCTTAGAATTCACTGTTGCTGTCTTCTGTCCCGCCTGTTGTGTGCTGCTGCTAACTTGCCGGGAAAGGCCTGGCATGGTTACCTGTGGTCATTAAATTACTATGGCATTCTGAGGCATTCAGGCTATTGCTCCTTGCACAATTTCGACAGTAATAGAAACAAATTAGGTAGATGGCCATGAGATCATCCCAGGACAGGTGTGGGTCTTATTTTCCTCTAAGCTGCCCAAGGACAGGTATCTTAGTCACCTCTAACCCATCCAGCCAGAGGATTAGCCTGGTCACACCTGGAGTTGCCCATGCCATTTTCTTTGTATGAGCTGCAGATTTCTGGAGACTTTGGCATCCCTCAGAACTTTGGCTTTGTGTTGAGGTGAACACCTGGTAAATCCCAAGGAACTGCAGTCCACCATTCCAAACCCCTGAGCATTCTGTTTCCTTCTGGAGTCAGTGAATGGTCTCAGACACATCTCTGGCAAAGAGGGTGGGTTTGTCTGGTTTTCTTCTGTTTTGTTTTAAGAGAGGAATCTTAGAATGTGGGCTTCAAATCTTGGCCCTGTTCTCCAGAGTGCTGTAATTACAAACACAGGTTGTAGCACACCCAACACAAAGCTCAGTAAAACAATCATTAGGAATTTTCATAGCGGTCTGGTCTTAGCAAGAAAGGGACTGGTGAGGGCAGCTGTGCCGCCTGCTTTTCCTTCGGCTCCAGTGGATACAATCTCAATACTGTCAGAATGAAACAAGTTCCAATTTCCACCTCAAAGGAATTTTTAAATGTGTCCTCTGTTTAGATGACCACAGACTCACCACCAATGGCTTCCAGACTGTATCTGCCCCAGACTCATTCTTGACATTGAAACTCTTGGACAAAGGAAGGTTTCAGGAATGCCTGACAACTAACTAGGTAAAGCCCCGTGGTTCAGGTATACTGTCGTTCATCCCAAGCAGCACCATACAGGAGTGGAACGGGAGCCAAGTGACAGCATAACTCTAGACAACTTGTTTAAATTATCCTGACACAGCTGGTTCATCTGGGAGCGTATTTAACTGGGGGATTTCCAGGAAGATTGCACTGTCTGACTTAGCGCTTAGTGAAGCAGTGGCAGAGATGAAGGAGAATGTTTACCTGGGATACCACCTCTGTGCTATAAGTTTTGGAAGATACCTCAGCTTTCATCATTGTCCTGTGACCAGTTGTGGGTCACTAACTTTTCTTCTGCTATTTCCATCTTTATCTGACAAAAAAAAATGTTCAGAAAGGACATTTTTGTCTTTGTGTGAATCAAGAATCAAGTGAGCCCTCGAGAAAATCCCCCTGGTGTAATGCCTGTCACTGGGGAAGACTAACAGTCAAGATGCAAAATCTTTCATATTTTGTCAATCCAATCATTCCCTTTCTTAAAACAAAGATATACATATACAAAGAAATATATACCTTATATATCTTTCTTAAAGAACAAAGAAATACACATAACATATATGGATATGTATACATTTATATGGAAAAATATATTCTAGAAAAAATATCAATTATTAATTATCTGAGAGGAAATGACACATTAGCTCCAAGGCACTACAGAAACACAGACTGACCCATGAAATAGAGATGATAGCAGCCCGTGACAATTTACTAAGGAAGAGGACCCCAAAGTGGGTCATGAGGAGGGGTGTCTAGGAGGAAAGAGGAGCGAGCCCCCATTGGTAACTATAGGGATAGAAATGTGAAAGGCCAGTACTTCCAGGAGTTGGTGGTTTTGATGTAGGAGGCCCAACCATAGAGGCATGGAGCTTGAGTGACCCATGAAGATTCCAACAGAGGCTATGGTGGGGTACCCATTAGAGGAAGTCACATGGAATGAGGCATTTCAGAAGATGGATTTGGTAATGATTGTCTCCTGGACCCCAGAGGCCAAGCATAAGGTTATCTAAGCCATGAGGATCAGGGTGGACCAGTTGTATCTGAGACATCCTGGATGGGGCATGTGACTTGGTTAGAGTGGGTATGCATGGGGATGTCTATGACAAGAATGTCCGGTATCTGGGGTCCCAGCTGCAAGAGGCCCCAGAAGGAATAAATGATGGTACATGGCTCAGGGCATCTCTGTTGAGAGGTTTCTAGGAAGCAGAAGTGAAGGTGAGGAGTGAAGAAGAAAGCATACCTGGTGGAGAAAGCTTAGATCCCAATGAGATACCATAGGTTTGGAGGCAGAAGATGAATCAGCATACAGCTGATGAAGTTGCTGAGCCTGGGACAATGGGTGCTAGACTTCCAGAAGCCATTCAGCTGCTAAACCCTGGTATTCACCCTTAGAGTTCTTGAAGGCATAAGTCAGAGTGGTAGGTGGTTACGGGGGTATTGCCTACTCATGGCCTCCTCTGCTATATCCGAAGAATCAGATGAAATTAAAGCAGGAATAACCTTTGATGTTGCCAGTGTCAGGATTCCACATGATCTTAGGGGTTACTATGATGATCCAAAAAGCACTTGAAATATTACAGAGGAGCTTTTCATCAGTCTCTGGGTCCAGGTTTTCAATTAAAATGCTGGCCTATTTTTCAATGGTTTGGTTTTTTGTTTTGTTTTGTTTTGCTTTGTTTGCTACGAGGTGAATACCCGTATTGGCTTTCCATAGCGTTTGAACCTGTTCATAATCATAAGAGCATAGTTGGCCTCTTCCTTACTCAAGAACTAAACAAACCATAACCTTGATAGCATCTGGAGATCATGCCAACAGCTATGATGAAAAAGCATTCCCTATCTCTAAACAGCAGTCATGTTCTAAATTCTTAATGCAGCGAAGTTTTTGGACAGAATTGAGAGCAAATAACCAAGTTTTTGGTAGATTGTTTGGCCATTAGTCTCCTTGATTTGCTTTTAGAGGGAGGCTTTACAAATGAGATCAGAGTATGACACTCCAAATGCCATTTGAACTGGAAGCAGGGTGCTAGGCCACCTGACTAAATTGTGTTCACGAGTCCCATCACCTATCACTTAGAGCCACCAGCATCTCTCAGAGTTCAGAGCATTCCCGGGAGTGACTCCCTTGGTGACGTCCATAGCTGCTCTGTGATCTTGGGCATGGCATTTCTCTTTTGTTTTTCCAATTGTATGATTTTTAATGTCTTTTCATGATCAAAAACCACCAACAACAAAACAAAACAAAAAACATCAAAAACCCCACTACCCTAAAAGGGCAGCGTTTACTGAGTTTTTGAAATACTACATTTTTCACCAGATAGTTATTAATGCAGAGCTAGTTTCATCCAAGACCGTGAGACACAATGCACAGTTTCATATTCACCCATAAATAAGGTGAAAGGGATGACATTACAATGTTTACTAAATATGATGTTGTTTAGTAAGTTCTCCTGGTTAAGGCTGAGAGAGGCTGGGAGCCAAGCTGTAGATATTGAGGGAAATGCTACCATGTGAAGCTGGTTTCCCTTGTCTGTAGTATCCTGTATGCCATAACGTAGGTTCCCATTTATTCTTCCACAGTGCGCCCCCCCCTTTCAGATCCGGAGTGCTAACCAGGCATGGCTGGCAGTGTGTGTCCAGCAGCTTTAAGATCCTTTGAGAGATGAAAATAAACCATGTGCTACAAAATTAAGAAAAAATAATAAAAACACTATAAGATTAATGTTGATGAATGTTTAAATATCTATGATCATAATATTAACTTCATCACTTGTTAAAATTAGTATTTGTCAAAGTTCATGGTGTTTGGAAACAACTGTCATTTAAATTTCCCTTTTTTTGTAGAAATTCTTGAGTATACAGGATGATTATCATAAAAGTAACCAATTATGTTAGCAGGGGACAGGAGAGGAAGGGAGGGAGAGGAAACTGGGATTGACATGTAAAACAATCTTGTTTCTAATTTAAATAAAAAATGGAAAAAAATAAAAGTAACCAGTTTTAAGTTCACTGATATGCCTAGCCAAAGAACTTTAGGAGCAAAATGACACACACACAAAGAATCCTCTACACACTTTGTACAAACAAAACTCAAGTTTATGTTCAACTTGAGTATGTTTCAGCATATCAGCTAATGGCTGTAATAAAACATAGCCAATCTGATACAGTAGAATGTATCAAATGTTCATTAAATGACAAATAACTAAGCTCCCTTCCATTATGGCTGCACCATTGATTTCTCTTCCTCCCTCTACGTCATATCTAATCAATCTCTGGTTCAATATTTTACTTAAAATTTTAAAAGATCTTTTGTCCTCCTCTTTGCATGAATACCCACCCAATTCCTATTGAGAAGTTCTCTATTTCAGCTTAACTAGTGAAAAAGTCTCTTTGTATCATCTCTGATGTCCCCACTCTGCCTCTTTTGATGCAGTGATCCTTTAAACATAAAACTGTTTTAATCCCTTCAGTGCCTTTTCATACTACCATGATGAAGGACTAAGTCCCAAGCATAGCATGTCTATCTCAAGTATTTTACAACCAGCCCCTTTCAGAGCCTTCCTCTTTGTGCTCTAGATAGAGGAACTAAACACATAGCCACCTCTCTCAGGGACCAGAAACAAGGATCTAAGAAGTGTTCAGGACAGGGTCCTGACCCAGGGAGACATAAGGGGTAGAGTGAGACCTAATTAAATCTAGATTACCCTCAAAGGTAGAGTGTGAGACTCTCCTGAGAGGAAAAGGAAGAACCAAGTGTCCAGCTAGCAAGGGGTTCTCCATAGCTTATCTGTACACCTACCACAACCTGTGCAGCTCATGTATGAGCATGTGCAGACAAGATGCTCATGGCAACACAACTGGTGAATATAGAACCAGAATATGAAATTTGACTTTGAAGCCAATGTTTTTACTACTTACCACCTGCCCTGTTGTTTGTGCTTGAATAATCCTAGTCTGCCTCTGAGATTCAAGACACCAAGAGCCTACCCAATAAATAATGGTGAATAGAAGTCTAGAGTGAATCAAGGACATCTTGAAGGTACTTGCTCATCCTGGGGATCCAGACAGTCTTTGTGGAGGCTCAGTGCCTCTCCCCACTTGTATCCAAGTGCTGAATGTTACAGAGCATTGATAACATCTTAACAGTTTAAGATGAAGCTGCTGTGGACAAACCTGATTTACATAAACATTCTTGAGGCATAACTACTAAGGGGAACATTCTCTCCACAGCACAGTGCTCTCATTGCACAGTGCTGCCATTCTTTGAATACAATGGCACCATTTGTGTGGCTTTAAAATGTACCTGGGTGTGTTGCTCTGTCTGGTTTTATTAGCATATAGATGTAAATATTTTAAAATGTTCACTGAAGCAAGGCAGGTAACCACTTGGAAGCTTGCCCAGAGGCTGCTCACCACTAGCCAAGGCATCTCTCATGCCAAAAGCTCCTTCAGTCAGTGAATGGGGAGATGAGTGGCCAGGTGAAGACCACATGTGTGGGAGGTGACCTGTCAATCTCCGTCACAGTTCTTCAGCAGCTCATCATGAT
The DNA here is from genome assembly GCF_003668045.3 of Cricetulus griseus. NCBI lineage: Eukaryota > Metazoa > Chordata > Mammalia > Rodentia > Cricetidae > Cricetulus > Cricetulus griseus. The sequence continues at coordinate 131,559,947 of NW_023276806.1, forward strand.
CCCATTTTTCTCCACTGCTTTCCTGATGTGTAGTTGAGAAAGATATGTTTAAAGGTGTAACAAAGACTTATAGTATATTTGGATCAGCTCTTTGGTTAAAATACATGGCTTCAAATTGCCTTCCCAGAATTCCCCACACCTGAATTTTTAAGTTAACAACTAAGAACATTTATTTGTACAAGCTCTTTTAGTCCCTCTGTGGAAAGATTTTTAGCTAGATCTTTCAGTTGCATTCTATTCCCAGATAAACTAGAACTCAGAAAACGAAACATCTTACTTCATATTAAGCCAGAGAAAGGGGCAAGGTGTAGCCACCCAGAAAGTGAGAATAGGCAAGAGCTGGTATGAAAAGAAGCCATTGTCAGGCTGTACTGTACCTGGATCTTTCCTTTCCCACCTGATCTAGAAGCTTATAGAGATTTTAGCTCAGCAGAGGAGATGTCCAGTGTCTGGACAGCTGTGAATGGGCAGGAATTGAGTAGAAGAGTGCATACCTGTTAGAGGGAACAGGAGACAGGATTCTAAAGAACACACAATTCCATTTCTAGCCTGTGACCTTGACTAAGACTCCTAACCTCTTAGATCTTTGGATTTTTACCCATATGCCATTCCTTTCATCTGTATTGTTATAAGGGATGAGTTGAATAGGCACACATGTTAGATTCATAAGGCTGCCATCATAAATGAACACAAATGAAGTGGCTTCAAACAAGAGGAATCTCCTCCCTCAGAGTGGAGGCTAGGTGCCAGAAAGCAAGGGTGCACAAGATTCCTATAGCATTTGTGGTTTAACCTGTATTTCAAATAATAGAAACAAAAGACACCTAGGTACTGAGTATGAAGAATAGTGATCTTTATGGCCAATTTAAGTCTTTCAAAAAGGAACATCGCTCATAGATAAGTCAGTGAAACTCATGAGGTCATCGCTTCCTTGATGAAATGATCATACAGGTGGATTCTCCTGCTTCTATGTGTTGTGTGACTTTTCCTGGAGAGACATGAACAAAAGGGTATATACTCCAGATAGCATGCTTTATGACAGAACAAAAGAAATATTTCCACCCAAGCTCAGCATCAAGAACCAAGTTTACTAAGGCTTCTCCTAGGAATATGGATGAGGGTTTACTTGCAGGAGCTTGAGTGAATCACAATACCTACATCACCAAAAAGCCCACCTCATCACACATGATGACTCACAAAAGCTCCCTCCCTGGAACTTTCTACCCAACTTGCAGGCAACTTGGCTGATTATAGAGCCCCCTCCTCTCAGCAGATGTTTGCTGCTTGTGGAGGGACCTTGTAAGTCTTACAAGTTTCAGAAATTTCCTCAGATTTGTGAGTTTTGCTTCCTTCCAGAGTCTTATGAGCCTCCCTCCAGGACTGAATGAGCCAATTCAGAGGAAATCAGTACACAACATTATCTACATTTCTTATCTTCAATTTTATTTAGTTTGTTGATGTTACCAAGAAACAAATTATAGTTACGATCTTAATTTTTTTGCTCACTTATCTGTAAGTTGCTATCAAATTGATGAATGGGATCACCTCTATTGCTTTTATCAGTATTGATACTATAACACATTTGATTGTGTATTTGAGTAAAGAGACCTGTGTTACAGTATTGTGAAATTTATAAACAGTATCTGGGGGCGTGTGTATGAGATTTGGACAATCAGTCTCAGAAAGCAAAGCATTTAGCTTAATGTCACCACGTTAAAACAACGTTACGGTGGCTCTGCTTAGAAATCTTGGCTAATTTGGAGAATGCTGTAGCTGTCACATGTGAACATGGAATTAGCAAGTGACAGCAGATGCAGAAACTCCCCTACAGCTTCATGAATCCCCATGCAGATTCAGCTCCCAGTCTTTCCATGTGTAGCCTTCTTTGATCCTCAGCCTTAGGTGTTGCATGCTAATAAGGTCTCCACTTCACAGAAGGGGAAATCAAGGCACATGATGGTGCAGTTACATACACAGAATCAGTCATAGAACTGGTCAGTGGAGGGGTGAGGTTCAGATACATGTCCACCTCAAGAAGATATGCCTGCAGCATGGGTTTAAAAAGTTATTGGCTTCATAGTCACTGTATTACATCAGGAAAGCTTAGCTCATTTTTGGAGTTTGTATTTCACTGTTTTAGTCCAAAATTAGCAAATTAGGTACAAGGTGCTAATATTAGGGTAAGTCTGAAATAGTTGAGTTACTAAAGCCTGAGTTCTATTCCAGGTGTGTTATACAACACGGAGAGTGTTTTACAATCTGTGTCAGTTGTAAAATATGTTTCCTTCATACATTTTTTTTATAACTTCCTGGGGGAAAAATAAAGAAGCATTGAGTTTTGTAATACAAATGATATTTTGCTATTCTGAAAGATGGCTTTATCTTTTATTATCAGAAAGCTTATAAGTAGAGCTCTAATACTCAAGTTTGCCTCTGGCCATTTTCTCACCTCTAACAATGGCTGCTCACAGTCAGTGACCCTCCTGCGATTGGCTACATTGGTATGAAGAAGGAGGGAAAGTGTTGGCAAAGCTGGGTACTTTCCACCTTTCCCCAGAACATGCTTCTTTGTCTTTGCTCTTTCAAGTCATCAGTACTTAGGGGGGACATTGACAGATGAAGTAGCAGGTGATCCTCGGGGATGGATATCCTATTCCAAATCTGGCTGATTGTGCCCAGAAAGCTTTTCATCTTCCTGACTCGTGACCAAAGGTGAGGTAAAGATATCCGCTGCACTCACAACATTTTTGAGACATTGTTTGAGGAGCACTCCACATTGGGGATAGTTCAACACAAGGAACGGGGAAGACATTGCTCATGTTTCTTTTCTAACTTTCTTTTGATTTTATGGTAAATGATATTGATTATAAATGATGCTAAGAGAATAATACAGTGTGTGACACAGACAGAAATCATGACCTGTCATGAATGTAGCCCCGAAGTAATCTTTCACTGCCTTGAGGATACGTTGACATAGGCAAGTTACTTAATAATAACACTGGCCTTCAATTGTTTCATCTACAAAGCAAGAACCACAGTGATAGACTTTTCATCTCCTATTTTTATAGTTACCTGTTAACCCTTGTAAAACAGGAAAGAAACTGGCACATGAAAGTCTCTCAACGAAGTAACTGTTACTATCTATGAAAAATACTACCAAGCCTTCTTCCTTTTCCCACGTGGCAAATTCCTCTTCCCTCTTGAACACCCCCTCGTCCCTCTCCATGGAGTCTTTTGGGCAGTTAGCCATTTCTCCTTAGAATGTCCATATTAAATTGCCTGCCACTTTCCAAGAACATGCTTGTATATTTTTCTTCCCCACTAGCTGTGAACTCTCAGATACAAAAAACAATTCAGTTTGGGGAGCAGTGTCCAGCATAGTTCTGAATACAATAGGTATCTGTGAAGAGATAACTTGAGTTCACTGAGATACAACACACCCTTTGTTTTGTTATTTATTATCTACTCTAGATGCACTGCCAAGTTGAAGTTCATTATCAGAATCTATTATAATATTTGTAAATTACCCTAAACCGAGTTATCAGAATCTTAGTCAACCTGAGTATATGGCTTTAAAATTGTGCTTATTTTAGGCAGAATGATAGAGGGCTTACAAATGATGGATATCATAACTGGTTCCTTTCCTCTAATCTCAACCACTTTAGATAATTTTTATTTCTAGCAAATATATTTTCCTAAAGCATTGCTCTCAACATTTTCCCCTGCTTCCAAACCTACAGTGCTTCCCAGGCCAAATGAAAAGTGCACTAGCTACATTTTGCATAGCTATTTTCTATCAGATTCCATGCTAAACATTTCCATGACTTATCTCAAATAGCTCACACAGGTACCTTCCATCAGAAGGAAGATTCACTGAGAACAGTGGCCATTACTGTTCCTCTATTGATATATTGAAGGAATTAATTCAGTACTATTACTAATCCTGTATTTTTAACTTATTTTTTTTTTTACTTTAAGCCTTATTATAAAAAAAGAGCATGGCAAATGAAAAAAAAAATCACACACCGAGAAATTAAACAGACCCAAAGACTATGCAACTCAATGAAATTCTGTACAGTTAGAGTAGCCATTTGGAACAGTAGCTGTGGGGCTTAATATTGGATTTTATATCTTTTCTATTGGATATATTTTTTTATAATTATCTATCACCCAAAGCAAGAAATCTGTGGCAGAGCTAGAACAAGAAAGACAATCAGCCTTATAGCCTCTTTATAACTCTTGTCCATTGCAACATTCAATCCTTCCTCACTTCCTAACACGTATCCCTTCTTGTTCTGTGTTCTACATTTTGTGCTGTACCCACATATATATTTGTTTGTATGTGTACACATGTTAGAGGCTAGTTTCTGTATGTAAGAAATAGCTTGTAGTTTTGTTTTTGAGATTGTGTGGCCTCGCTTAATATTCTAAGCCCCCTTGTTCCTCATTCATAAAAATAAGGAAATTAAGACACAGGAATGAACCCCAAAAGCCAAAGGAAGTGTCAAAACTTTAATGCCTGTGATGTCTCCATTCTCCACAGATGAACTCATCCTCTATAGCATAGCATTCATTGATTGACAGGAGCTGGTCTTCAGTAAGCCTCAAACCTGCTGCTTTCCTCGGTTATTCTCTGAGCTTGTCACCATGTTTCCATGTTTCCTAGATTAGCCTTGCATATTTACTAATTTGGGTGTAGGTCTTGTTTCTCCAGATGGATTTCAGCTCTTCAAAAAGCAATGTGTTTTTCTGCTTTTTACTATTCCTCATTTGTTTGACTCAAGCAGTTGGGCTTTAGATTTAAGCAATATCATTCATTCATTCATTCATTCATCTAGAGAATATTTATTGTTCAGAAAAAATCTGAAGATGCAACAGTAATCACAAAAGATAGTGTCTTTATTTTCATGAAGTTTATATTTGAAGTCAGAAAGCAAATAGCAAACAAATATAACAATGTATAAATACACTCACTAAAGAGAATAAGCCTGAGCCATGAGCCGGTGGGTGGTAAACATGGTTTGGTGGTGATGGCAGTAGCTGATATTAGGTAAGCCATCTCTGAGAGGAAACCATTAGAGATAGGTCAGTGGGCCCTGGGACAAGAAAGCAAGCTGTGTCTTAAGACTTTGGCTAGATCCAAAGCAAGTGGAACACAGGCATAAGCTTAATGCATCAGAGGCAGACAGATGCAGTATGGTTTGGCATTGCAATTTGGAGGACAGATAGGCTGGGGACAATGGCTGGATACCAAATGTTCTCACGTTCAAACTTTGTTGATAACTTACTTGATGTTACAGTTGGACTTCGTGTGACAGGCTCCAGTCAAAACGCAGGTGCATGAAGTGTTCTCAGTAATTACCTTCAGGCTATAGGACACATACATGGATTTTGTTTTCAGTGTTGGGTTTCAGCTTCAAAACATCTCAATATTCATATATACATATTTCTAAATCTGATAACAAAACCAGTTCAGGGCCATCTCTGTCCCAATTAGTTCTTGCCTGTGGAAGGGAGTTTTTGACTACACAGACAGCACAGTGAAATACTCTAGGATGCTGATCAATAGAGGGGAAAAAGTCTGCTTTATATTTTGAAAGATATTTCTATTAAAATAATAGAATAGAAAATGGAGAGATTTGTAGGAGAAACTGTGGCCAGCCTACCCAAGCCGCAGTAGCCCTGCCCGGGTACCCAGGCCAGCCTGCATGAGCATGCAAGGCAGGCACTTTCTCCCTGAGCCACACCTACCTCTATGCACAGAGACTGCTGATGAAAGACACCTGACCTAGAGACACCAATGAGGAAAGGACATGCAGCAGAGTCAGCCTCCTGAGCCAATGGGACCTTGGGAGGGGGATAAAGGCAGGCCTAACTTCCTTAATAAATGAGTATGAAGCATGCTCTGCTCCTCGCTGACTCCAGGTGCCTGAATCACTGGTGCTGTGTCTTCTCACCTCCATCCCGAAGGGGGATCTGAGCAGGGTCACCCACAACATCTGGCGCTTAGTAGTGGGGCTCCTGGATCCCATGCTGGCATGGGTCTCGACCCTGCTTGAATCAAGGTTTATTCGCTTTACCATAAATGAGCCTATTTTTTGGGTCCCAATCTTTGCCCTTTTTTTTGCTGGCAATGCAATGACAGATGGATCCTATACCATGATACACTTCAGCTTCCGCTATCAGCACCCTTTTGGACTCCACTTTATGCTTCCAGCATGTTCCCACACACCCTCTTCAGTGACTTGTTTGGTAAGTTGGCCCCTGTGTGTTTCATATCCTTGGTCTCGAGAAGGTGAGCCTGGGGACCCTCTTTTTCTGTCTTTTTCTTTGTGTCGGTCTGGTACCCCTGGTGCATTAGGTAGGAACATCTACTACACATAGGTCTGACACACTTTCTGTTTTTGTTTTAGTCTGTCTTTGTCTGTTTTAGATTTTGTTCTTGTCTACGTCTCCTGCCATTATGAGAATGGGGAACTTACCCACCCACTGTAAGGAGCCTCAGGTGAGGGCATTAAAATCAGTATTGGTCACCAGGTGCCTTAAGGTTAAGACTGCTGATCTGGAGGATTTTGATATCTGAGCAGGGTCATCCACAACAGATCTTTTAAAGGTCTGTTGTAGTAATCCAGAAGAGAGGTGGGGCACTGTATTCTAGGAAAAAAATTAAAACAATTCAAAAAGTAATTACAAGAACAAAACAAAACAGTGAATGCATAGTGGGTCTTGTGGTGATATATTATTTATGATCTAATAAAGCTTGCCAGAAAATGAGAATACAAAGCTAGCCACAACTATAGAGCCAGGCAGTGGTGGTACACACCTTCAATCCCAGAAACCTTGATAGTTAGCCATAGAGGATGGGCAGTGATGGTATACACCTTTAATCCCAGCAGCCACACCAGTTAGCCATAGAAGCTGGGAAGTAGTGGTACACACCTTTAATCCTAGCACTAGAGAGGTAGATAAGATGGGAGCTCAGGGTCTCAACTTTTGGCCTCCTGTCACGTGGAGGATTCATGGAGACAGGATCATCCTTTCAGTCTGAGGTAGAGGTAAGGCTAGTATTTGGCTGCTTTGCTTTTCTGATCTTCAGCTTGAACCCCAATATCTGTCTGTGTGTTTTTATTATTGATAGTACATAGTATTTGTGACACAGTGTCTCTTTTTTTTAGAGATGAATCTAGAGAAACATTGTATCCTCAGCCTATGGTTAAAGATAGTTAATAGTGAGCAATGGGACTCTTTCCTTAAAATATACCATAGTTGTGGAAAAAGGACTGCATAGCAAGATTTGTCCAAAGCTTGCTTTCATATACTTGTTCCATAATAAAACAGGCAATCAGATATACTCGGTCATGTCATGTATATTATAAATCTGTATGGATGCATTTGTTTCAGAGGGCAGACTGGGGTTCTGTTATGCTCTACTATTGACTTACTGGACTTAGGTTGTTTTTTATTGTGGATTCTACTTAGAAAATTTAAGTTGCATTCTTATTTTAACAGTGTAGTTAAAAACAGAAAGATGAGACTAAAGAATCATTGTGACTTCAAGGTTAACCTGTGCTACATTGTAAGTTTTAGTACAGGTTGGGCTACAGCATGAAATTTGACTATAAAAACAAAGTTAAATAAAACAAAACTTGGTGAAACTCATTTTCATCCAAATGAGGATATATGTAGCTTCTAAAACCTGGAATAAAATATCCAATAGAAAGCCAATGTGATGAGAAGGGTGGGAACAGACTGGATGAAGTTGGGACGTGCTGTAGGCTAGGAGATCTACACACACTGCTGGGGCAAATAAACATTAGTCTATCTTGGAAAGAGAAGAATAAAACTGCCTTGCTCAATTTACACAACAAAGGAATATTCTGTCTACCAAGTGATCTGCACAAAAAAGGAACAAGAACACAGAGGGTTTAACAGAAAATGCAGAACATACCAGCAGAAATAAGTGTGGTAAAATAAAAATAAATATGGTTTATCAAATTCGCTGCAAAGAGTTCAGCAAGGCTGTGCTTAAATCCAACACCCAGCAATGTGTTGGATAATGAAGACACTTTAAAAATGGAGGAAAATAACAGAAGAATATCAGGATCAAACCCTATTAGCCAAGTGCTTCTGAGCCATGGGCTAAATGGAAAACAAAGCAAAACAGCTTTAAAGGAGACAGAGGGCAAAAGCCTAAGGATTTGTGGAGGCCAGGCACCATCATTTGGCATGCAGACTGGAAAGAGAGAACAGTTGTGAGTGAGTAAAGCAATAAAGGAGGAAGCAGTCAGATTGGGGATAATGTCTGTCTCAAAAGACCGCTCAAGGCAGGAGGATATGACCAGACACAACTTATGGTCAGTTCTGTCCACCTGAGATTGGAAAGATGAAAAGTCATAGGAAGGGGATGGACGAATGACTTAAGAGACACAGAGGGCTGTGAGGGCAAGCCACCTGATCAAAGGTGCAGGGTTTTTTTTTCATTAAAAATTGTGTATGTATGCATATAATATGTGTATATGTTTGTGTGTATACACGTTTGTGTGTGAATGCAAGCACATATGTGTCATGGCACATACATAGAAAACATAGAACGACCTTGTGTCAGTGTTGTCTTCTACCATGTTTGAGAGGGGTTAACTTTGTTCTCTTTTTATGCCCGTTGTTTGTCCTCAGAGCTTCCAAGGATTCTACTGTCCATCTTCCATCTCACCATAAACGCTGGGATTACAGAAGAGACACACTGAACTTCACATGGGATCTGGGGATTCCAAGTCAAGTCCTCATGTTTGTATATCAAGTTCTTTACCCACAGAGCCATTTCTCCAGCCCCTTCTCAACTTTAAAATGACAACCATGGCCTCTGTTATTAGGACCATATGAGAATGAAATCAAAGAACAGATGTAAACTGTGTAGACCAGTGCCGCCACCTGATAACCTTAATAGATGAGTCCCCTTGGACATGCTCAGATCTATTTTGTTCCTAGCAATATCCTTCACCTTTCCACCCATTCCACTGTGTACACAGTTGTGAAGCATTATTTTGTTTCTTGAAGCCCTCTTGCCATTTTCTGATTATTTACAGTTGCAGAGAAGGATGAGGGACGACAGAGATATTTTTTAAACACATCTTTCCTCAGTGTAATTTTATTGAAAAAAATTTTTTCTATCCTCCTTTGACTTCCTAGAATTTGACTGCTGTTTATGCAACTGTGGTGCTTTGCATTCATGCCTCGTATGCAACACACGGAATCTCCCCATCCAGGTCTTTTCTCTCTAGGTTGGAAAGAGTTTCTTTGCTTTTTGCAGTGATTCCATTTTTGTTGAGATATTGTTTATGTTCTAAGAATTGCTCTTCCCTGTGTGCCAGGAGTGTGGGAGGAAGGGCCTGGTCAACTCCTTTGTTCTTTTGATTCAAGAGACAAAGGCCAATTGAGCACTATCTGCTAAGAGCAAACCTTAAAGTTGTTTGGAGAGAGAAAAAGACCCTATGGAAACATTTTACATGAATGCTAACATCTAGGTATTCCAAAACTTACACTTGAAAGATGACAGATTAAAAACCAAGTGGACAGCTGAGAGGAGAAATGTTTTAACCCAATAAAACATACCAGTTGTTTGCAGTTTTATGTCCTGAATTACAACATAGGAAATATCATTTGATATAAAAGAAGGGAAAACAAGAAAAGCAAAAGAAGGGAGGGAGGGATGCATGCACCATGGCACCATGTGCCCAATTAGAATTAGAAGGGATCCCGGGACTTTATTATAAACCATGAAGATTGCTGTGATCATAATATGGTCTAAAATAATGGCAGAAACTCATCAGATTCCAGAGTGCAAACTCAAAATATCCTTAAGTGATGCACAGTATTGAATTCTCTAAGCCCCACCATGGGATTTGCCCAATAAAGATGATTGCCATTTTATTTGTGAATTCCTTTGTCTCAAGTCAATTGGTCTTGCATTTTAGCTACAAAACAAGTCACTGGACACTGTGGAAGAATTCCAGGCACTGAGGAGGAATCTCATAAGTCTAAGAAACTCATACTTTTGGATACAAATCATGTAACACAGATCTCCAGTTTAGCAATGATTCAGCCAAGTGTTCTACATACATTGGTAGTATATGTTATCAGAACTTTTCCTTTTGTCCTGGAGGGGAGGGGAGGAACTCCAAATGATTTGAACATGGGTTAACCTATTAAGATCATATTTTAACTGAGCTGCTGCACGAGTGAGTTGTGTTTTCAGCAAATGGAGCCCTGGTTTCAAACACACTGCAGCTGCTGTTGCCTCGTCATGGAAAGCAATAGTTCCTTCTCTGAGGTAATTAGTGTTACAGATACCATTTACAGCTCCAGACCACTGCATCTTAACAGTCTTACTACACGTGGAAGGAAACAAGGCTCGAAGAATGCATCTGAATGGCCTTGCTGAATTCCAAACTGAGTTACTCATTTGTCAAAATTGACAAGAGACTTTCGTAAGAAAAGTATCACTTCAGATTAAGTACTGTGCCCAAGTACTGATCTTCTGAGTGTTCACCTCACATAGCTACAAAAATATATGCACCTGCAAGCACACAACTGTTCATATGTGTTTGTACAGGGAACATAGACTCACCAGCTCATGCTCATTGCATTTTATCATGCAAATTAGTCATCGTTTTTAGAATCAAACAATGAAATTTGTCATCAAAATTTAAGTGAACCAATAAGTAAACAATACGTTTTCTCATCTCCACCTTCTCAAATTCCCAATTAACTTCAATGGTATCAGTTGACACCTCTTCCCTACCCACTCCGTCATACCAGATTCTAAGCCTTTGAAATTCTACTCCCTTGAAAGGAGGCAGGATGCCCTTTGCTTACATGCTTCCCTGGTGAGCTGAGACAGACTTCTTTCTCTTTTGTTTGCCTACTGAATAACCTTAAGTGTACAAAGAGGCACTGGAGTTTTCAGTCATTTCCTGCTTTAAGCATTTCTTAACATCGGATGTCAGATTGAAGCTTTCTTTTATAATACAAAAGTGTGTGGTTGGTTTTCAAATCACACATGTTATGACATAGTGAATATGGAAATTTCACCAGTTGCCTTTCCTTCTACTCAGAGAACATAGCAGGAGCTTCATGGGAACAGCAGCAAGTGCATGGAAAAACGTTATTCTCTCCTCAGCATAGCAAGTCTGCAGTGCTGAACTCAGATGATAGGAACCAGGAAGGAGGTCATTTTGCCTAGTTGGCCTTCCAATTCCTAAACCTCAATAAGAAGACTGGACAACTGAAGTGTTTTTTTTTTTTTTTAAGTGTGTGTGTGTGTGTGTGTGTGTGTGTGTGTGTGTGTGTGTGTGTGTAGTAATTGTCTGGAGAGGTAGTAAGAACCCAGGTGGAGATTCATGGATTCTTTGAACTATGAGACCGCTCTCAGAATATGAAATGGGATTTAAAAAACAAAACAAAACAAAAAACTGGAGTTAGGGGAAACAGACGTTGCACGGCAAAATGTTTGGAGACCTGAGGAGAATCACATGGCAGTTTTTAGCAGGGTTCTGAGTGAGCACACTCATGAGGAAAACATTCAAAGTGAGGGTAGAATCTTTAGTTCCTACTAGACCCAACGGTTTTGTAATTTATGGAGCACTGGATAAAATGTTTCTTTATTGGTAGGGAATATGAACCTTAGTTAAACTGCTCTTCTAGTCTCACCAGCATCGAGTGGTTTTCATGTGACTTAAAATCATACCCCAGAACAAAGCCTTCAAATTCTTAACAGGAAACTAAATTCTGTGCCTGTCTTGGTAAAATGTGTAGAGCCTGGGATCAATCAAAGGTTACCTGACATGCAAAGATACAGGAGCATATTACCAATAATGAGGAGAAAAATCAATTAGTATAAAGCAAGGGAGAATTAACAGGCAGAGGCATCCAGGGGGCTACAGCAATTACATGCCGTGTGCTTGAGAAGCTCAGAGCAGACCTAGAACATAATTCTTGTACAAGCTGCACCTCTATGCTGGAAAAGCACAGCATATACCTCCTCACCTTTTTTGCTTCCCGCCCATGTGGCTTTACCTGCCTGACTTTCTTTTTTCCTCACATAGAAAACAAAATACAGTTTCTAAAATGAAGCAATATATGTGATATAATTCACAGATTAGATTTTGCAGAGGAATTATTTTTAAACCATAGAAACTATCAATAATTAAACAGAGAGAGACAGAGAGAGACAGAGACAGAGAGACAGAGAAAAAGAAAGCACAGGGTTGAGGTGTAACTTAGTAGGTCAGTTATAGATTATCTGCCAATCATGTATAAAACCTATATATATATAGGTTCAATATATATATATATATATATATATATATATATTAAAAAACGGAACAAAATAATTCAACCAAGCATCACTGAACTATAGGACAAAGTCAAATGCTGATTATCCATGTAGTTGGAGTCACAGAAGGGAAAAAAAAAAACAAACAAACATGCAAAGAAATAGACTCTTGGAGACATTTCCTAAGTGGGTGAAAGCTAATTATCCACAAAAATCAGTGAGTCCTAGAGCACAGAAACATGAAAATAAACACAAAACATATTACCCTAAGTACAGCAGAGAGATAGATAAATTCATAGATGATAGATGATAGGTAGATATGCATATGAAAAATAGATGACTGATAGATAGAAGGTAGATAGGTAGATGATAGATTCATAGATAGTGATAGATAGGTAGATAGATGATAAACAGATCAATGACAGGTAGGTAGAGAGATAGATGATAGGTAGATAGATATTGATAGATAGTAGCTAGATATGTAGATAATAGATAGATTGATAGATTCATAGATGATACATAGATGATAAATAGATCAATGATAGATAGATAGATAGATAGATAGATAGATAGATAGATAGATAGATAGACAGACAGATAGTTAAATGATAGATAGGTAGATATGTGGATAGAAATAGAACATAGAAAAGGAATTTATAAGTGTCTCTGTTAAAAGATTTCTCCGAAAGCAATGCAAGTTAGTGGAGTAATTGTGATGATTTCGAGGTAAATAGACAAGTATATAATTATAATGAGAATTTTAACATGTTCTCCCAACATCTGAACCAGAGTACAAAGGAGCATAGGTGACTTGAACAATATTGTCAACAACTTGACTGTTGTCATTCACAGACTACACAGTGAAATAAATAAAATTACCATGTTCACAGAGAATACTTAGCAAAGTAGAATATATTCTCTGGGCAATCAAACAAGTCTCCATGCACAAAGTTATGTGAAAAATTCATAAATAATTAGAGATCAAATAACAGATTGCTAAAAAATTAATGGGTCACAGAAGGAATGAAAAGTGAATTATACGTTGTTCTCAGTGAAAATTAAACACCACCACTGTATGAAGCTAGGAGAAAAAAAAGAACAAATTAAAATTAAAGAAAAGAAAAAAATGAGGAAAGTAACAGAAAGATCCTATTGAGAGCCTGAGGGTGGTGGCACACACCTTTAATCTCAGCACTCAGAAGCAGACAGGCTCTGTGAGTTTGCGGCTAGGCTGGTCTACAGAGTGAATTCAATGAAAGCCAGGACTACACAGAGAAACCCTGTCTTGAAAAACCAAAAAACAAAAGCAAAACAAAACCTAGAAAGATCCTGCTGCAATTCGAAACAGAAAAGCAACAGAGAAAAACTGACAAAATCCGGAGCTGGTTCTTTGTGAAGACCAAGGAAGGTAGAGTTTAGCCCAATCCATGAGAAACAGATTTAATCCTAAACAGGAATGAGCCTAATGTGTCTTTACTGTAAGATGGCTTCCAAGTCTAAAATGGAGGCAAGCTGGTTTATCATTAATGACTGAAAATCAATCTCTATAATTTATTAGTTAACTAAAAATGATATACTTAATTCAATAGGTAACACCCAAAGCATCTCCAGAGAATTTAATAACTCATAGAAGTTCTTGTCAAACTAGAAGGGAAGAATGTGTCCTCAACCTGCCAAAAATTAACCTACATAAACCCTGCAGCTGCTGTGACACTGGCTGACTTCCCTGCTCAGACAGAGCAAGGCAAACACTACCTCTGCCGCTGTTCTACTCAGTAGCGTTCTTTAGGTTCCAGCCAACTCGACAAGGCAAGAAAAATGAATAGAAAGGCAACTAGGTTGAAAAACTGACTTATCAATATAGTGTAATCGAACTTCAAGCAGATTATCTTTCTGAGAAACATAGAAACTGATTATAAAATGATCTTTTAAAGTACATAGGGCATACAGTTTGTCTATACAATCTCTAAAGGACAATTGGATGCGTTTAGTTATTTAATTCCAGATTTATGACAGAGCTATAAGAAGCACATCATTGTGGTCCTGGAGTCAAGGTAGACATGTGTCAGTGGAAGAGAATGGGGAATTTATAATTTTGAAGTTGACCCACAATTGACTGTTCAATTAATTTCCAATAAAGGAGCAAATTTATTTAATACATATAAGTTTATATATAGATAGATAGATATATACATACATACATACATACATATATGTGTGTATATTATATTTAACACATGATACTTAATGACTGGGGTTGTGGCTCAGCAGTGGTAGAGCATTTGTTCACCATTTATGAGGCCCTGGATTTGACCCTCTCACTGCAGCCCCTACTTTCCCAAATACATGGATGCTCCTTGAACAATAGATTTTTTTTAAATCCCAAGTCACAGACTTAAAAAAAACAAACAAAAGCCCATTCGCCTTTAATTCACAGTGAGCATCAAATTAACAAACAACCTCAAATGCATTACAATATTAAATACAAAGGTTAAAACTGCAAACTTTTTAAAGAAAGTGCTTGCAATTTTAAATGAAGCCAAGTTCTTAGATGCAATACTTGAAACAAACTTTCTTCTCACTGGCCTTATAATAAAAATGAGCAAGTCACTTAAACAGGTATTATATGAAGGAAAAATTACAGAGGACAATTGAGGACATTCCTTTAGTCGTAAAAGACACATGAGTAAGGCCACGGTAGATGCCTTCTAGAAGATCGTGAATTCCAGACTGATCCTACCAAACACTAACCAGGTGGCAAGTCTTAAGAATGGAAAATCTGCAAATGTCATAGCAGGCATAATTCAATCCTTCCTTCTCTAGGAATTTCCCTCCTGTGAAAGAAATCATATGTCCAAATATGTACATCAAACTTTTGTTTTTTTGTTTTTTAACCTTATCTGCAATGTAAGCCAATTAGAAGCATCCTGGATATTCATCAATAGGTAAATAGATGAACAGATCTTAGTATATTCATATGTGGTGATCCTCAAACTAGTGTGAACTATTGACCATGTAGAACATTCATTCATGAACATAGGTGAATTCCAAAGTAATTGAGTCAATTCACTGAAACCAGGCAACAAATAGTAGCTACCACACACTCTGAAACATAATCCCATGTGATTCCATTTATATAAAAATTTTTATAATTAAAATTATAAAGTTAAGTATTACTGAATAAAATGTATCACAAAATTTTCTAGACATTGAGAAATCTTAGAATTCTTTTTAAGATCATTCACAGCATTGATCTTTGTTATTAATATCTTAAGAACTAATGGTTTGAAATTTTAGATTATTTTGAATATGGCTTGCAAGAAAATAAAACTTTTGTAGTCATCATGATGAAAATTGAACAATGCAAACTCTCTGACTGTATGGATTACTTTTTGTAAGGGTCCTGAGCTTATGCTTTAAAAAACAAATGTCCCACAGTTCTTTTCAATGATGACCATGGCAATATGTGAGCTAGCTAGAAAGATTTGGCTAAACAATCCTCATGACAAGTTACTCTCATCCAGTCTTGGCAGTGAAAGCCAATCCCACTCACTAATTGTTCCACCCTATGGGGTCCTTTGTTTATGAGGATGGAAGGAGAGGAAGGAGATGGCTGACTTTTGAGGGAAGAATACTTTCCTCTTTCTTTTTTTTTTTTTCATTCTGTTTTTTTTTTTTTTTTTGTAATGAGTTCCAATTGTGTAGGTTTCCAGCAGCATGTGCAACTGACTGCCTTTTGCCATTCATCTGAGTAAACTTCCACAATTGTACAACATGGAGATCACAGAACACATCTTCAAAGCTAATTAAATCAGCATGATGAGCTGCCACAGCTGCTGGCTCCGTGTAGATGGCTTCCCAGTGTATAAACCCTATGTGTGGCAACAGAATAATAAACTCCTCTGCCGCTTTCCCTCCGCTGCAGCCTCTTTCCTCCTCCACTGAGCTTTCCTTGTTCTCCATCCCCCAAATTATTGCCATTTTACTCTGGACTATGCCCACACACTCTACATATTTGAAAGAGCATATTTTAGTAAAGCCTTGTTTTCTCTCAAGAAAACTGACTGATCTACTTTGATATGTTACTAGTCCAATTCTTATAGAGTAAATGGAATATCTTTTATGTTAAAACTATGAACCAAAGACAGGATTTACACAGCATTAATGCTTAAAGTTTTTTTTTTTCATCAGTTATTTATAGTCTACCTATAGCATTTTAAATCGATTCATTATTTTATTGTAGTCTCTGGAATAATTCTATGTGGCATCTTGAGCTTTACTTATAAAAGGAGAGAAAAACTAGAGTAACTTTTAGGAGTCCATTTTCTCCTACTATGTGAGGTGTAGGGACAGAACCCAGGTTATCAGGATTGGTGGCAGGGAAAAAAGCAGCCTCAGAGCAGAGAAAATCGACATGAGCCACTGCTTCATTTGATTTTCACCTTAGCTTTTTTGTACCTGAGCACATCATTGACTTTGGAAAACAGCTGGTGTCTTTGTTGACATATAGATGGCATTCTTCTTGCCCTAATAAATTCCATTTTTATATTTATTGGCAGGATGTTCATGAGCAATTTGTGGTCCAGCTGTTTATTTTCTTTTGGCCAAAAAGGAGGTTGCATTCCTTATAACAAAGGGATGATGCTTGGCTCAATTTGATTTCTGTGTTTCAGAAGCAAGAAAACATTCCTCAGGTATATGGATTGCAACATTGAATTCTTACTATGCCACTGAAAGGGGGGGGCAGAAAGGAGACCCCATGCAAACACAGAAGGAATTTGCACAAAACAGAAGATAAATTGTTGCAAAATTACCCTGAACAAGCAACATTTGTCCTTTTGATGAGTATTTGCATCTTGACCATGCATGTAGAACCAGCTACATACACAGGCACATGCAAAGAGCCTCGCCAAAGATAGAGCTGGGTGGAGCCCAAGCCTGGAGCGGAATGGGAGTGTTTTCTGTTTCAGAACAGAGAAGCCCCCATCTTCTAAGCATCTGGCTTTTATCAGTGCTCTGGCTGCTGTCAGCATCTTCTTGAGCAGGGAGAGACATCTCAGCCAGTGTTATCCTAGGGACACCGTTATTTTTTAAGTAATTTAAAAAGCTACATTTATTTATCATTTATTTGTGTGAATGTGCATGTGTGTCTCTGTGTGTATGTGTCTGTCTGAATGTGTGGGTGTATGTGCATGGTGTGAGTGTGTGTGTGTGTGTGTGTGTGTGTGTGTGTGTGTGCATAGTGTGTATCTGTGTGAATATGTGTGTGTGCATGTGGTGTGTGTGGTATGTCTGTGTGTGTATGTGTATGGTGTGTGTGTTGTGTATGTGGTTATGGTGTGTGTCTGTGTGTGTGTATGTGTATGTGTGTTGTATATGTGTGTGTATGTGTATGGTGTGTGTGTGTGTGTGTGTGTGTGTGTGTGTGTGTGTTTGTGTGTATACACAAGTATGGAGGCCAGAGAACAACTCGCCTGAGTTTGTTCTCTGCTTCCACTTTGTGTGTCTCAGAGTTTGATCTCAGTTCACCAGCTGTGGCAACAAGCCCTTTTACCAATTGAGCCCCAGGGATGCCATCCTTTTAAGGATGAATTGGTTTGAGTTTTTATCGACCCACTATGACAACACGGTGACACAAACAAATGCTTTCTGAGATAGAAATGGGTCACTTGCAGCGTGTCTTCAGAAACACTTCAAAGAGCTTCCTTCTTCCTTCCTTCCACCAACCAGTTTGAATCAGACTCTGCAAGCAGAGTGAGAAACATGGCTGCTGGGAAATGAAACTGTAACTGTTCTGCTCAGGTTTTCCACTCATGCTATTTGGGGTAGGCATTTTGCCCTTTCCATTTCCATGCTAGAAATCATGTGGCATGAATTCTTGAACAGGCTGCCTGAGTCTGAATCCTCATTCTACCGCTTCCTTCTGCAGGATATTGAACACAACACTCTAACTATGTGTATCTCAGAGTGCATCTGGAAAATGGGTACACTCACAAAACCTTCTTCCATGGACTTGAGAGGAAGAAACGAGTGTACAGGAACTCAATGCTTAGATTGAATCGGACACATGCACACTGTGCTTCTAATTGTATGCTTCTATTTTGTAATAAAGAGGACATAAAAATGGCCCATGCTCTCTTTGAGTATCTTGAATTACATTTAAATCAAAAGAAGATTTGACTTGTTAACAACTGTTGTCAAAATCACAAAGTATTCCAATATCTATATACTAAAGAAGAAAAAGACATGCAAATTCTTCTCAAGGAAGCCCAGTAATTGGATATTTTGAGACCGAGAAGGAAGCAAGGTTACTTTTTAACTAGATCCATTGGGGCTAGATGTAAATTCATTTCAAATTCTTTCAAAAAATTCTACTTCCTCTATTTTAGTTACTTTCTTCATACTTCGAAGAGAATATTCTCTCGGGGATCGGGGAAGAACTTTAATCATATCCTCTCCATTGCCTTACCCCAGTTTTATTTGGCCAGCAAAGATCTCCCGGGACCCTCAGTCAATGTCAAACTCTCTCCCTGTCTCTGTCCCTTTTGACTGCCTCTTTCTGCCCACCTCCTTCTCTCCTTTTTGCTTCCTTCCTCAGTCACCTGTGAATCAAAGTCCTTAACTTGTGCTGTAAATCACAGCTCAGTTTCCATTCCCTTTGAAAAGCCTTTCACTGATTTCCTAGGACACATGGATTGCTTTCAACTCTGTGTCCTCATTTGCTTTTGCTAATTATAACTAACTGTCAGGTTGAAATTCATATTTAATATGTTTATCGTGTTTGACTGTGATGGCCTTGAAAATTTCAACCATACTGACTTCTGTGTTTGCCAAACTTTGCCTGACATCCTGTCCACTGTACTTCATGTAGTCATTTCATATGTATTATGTAGATAAATTATGCCGATTGTATACATCGCCATTTGGGTTCACTTATTTCCAGATGCCAGTGAAGAAAATGTCTCAGCAGTACATATTACTGGAGTATAAAAAGAATTCCAGTGGTCTCAATTTTTCTTTGAAACTGCCTACCTGCTGCTAGCTATAATCCCTTGCAAATGAAGATTTAAAGTCTCCATGCATTTTAATCTTGTTCAGACATTACCAAGTGTAAAATTAGTTTTTCAAAAAAGGAGGGGGGACCTGCAGACATTTTTAGAAAGACCTGGTTTATCTGCAGGTGAGAAAGACTGATACACAGAAATGGCAAATTCAGATTCAATAGGATCTGGAGCAGAGGTTCTCAACCTTCCCAATGCTGCCACTCTTTAAGACAGTTCCTCATGTTGTAGTGACCCTCAGCCATAAAATTATTTTCATTGTTACTTTATTATTGCAATTTTTCTACTGTTATGAATCATAATGTAAATATCTGTGTTTTCTGATAGCCTTAGGGGACCCCTGTTGAAAGGTCATTTGACCTTTGAAGGGGTCAAGTCCCATAGGTTGAGAACCTCTGATGTAAAGAGTTATTAAGGGTGTGCCTTGGTCAGTGAGCAGGAGTCATGGGCACTCTGTGGGAGTCCAAAGATTGCTGTTGTCCTGCTAGCCACCTTGGTTTGTGTTACTTCTAGCCACCTTGGACTGTGTTATTTTCCATTTGAGATTTGGCCAGAGACTTAGCACCTAGAAAAGAGAGTTCTAAGCCACCTGGAGGCACCATCTCTCTTTACAATAGAGTTCAGCAGGAAGTAGTAACTACTCTTAGCAAAGCAGATTAGATTCAGTGGTAGATTTAAAGATATATATATATATATATATATATAATATATATATATATATATATCTTTTAAGCCCACATTAGAGATTCTAGTAATCCTTCAACTCTGCTTGGCAGAACTGATCAGAAAACCATCCCATCCACACACAGCCCATAACACATGTTTAAATTTCTAAGCATGGCTGGGATGGAAATCATTGACTTTATAAACCCTGCCTGTCTCACTGTTAAATTATTTGCAGACTGTCCAACAGTATTCATGGAGGAGGGGTCAGAGGTCTCAGAATTGCACCACCTCCTTCTCTGTTGGAAAAAGCTATTCAGAAGTGAAAAATAAAATTTAAACCAAGTTTGTAATTTTTTTAGAAGTGACTTTCAGTCATTAAACCATACATGTAGCTGTGTAAGTTATGCCTCAATGTTTGGGGCCAGGTTCATCTAGTTCTGATATCCTCTTGGCTAGAATTTAGCAATATGGAGAGGTTTAGCAATTGTGAAGAGGTTTAAGTGTGTGTCATTCTAACCCAGCATCTTCTCTAAGTTATTTTTCTGCATTTTATTTTGGGGTGTTTTAGGACAGATCTCCCTGTGTGGCATAGGCTGGCCTTGGAATAACAATCCTGCAATGTCGTCTGGCCTCCCTGCTTCTCGTCCATTTCCACAGGAAGGCATCAAGTCTGTTTTTATTTGTTGCCCGTAATAGCCAGGATCAATTTTTTTCAAGTCCTGCTCTAAAACTGTCATTTTTCTTATTATAACTTTTATAGAGATAGGAAGACTCCTCTCTCCTATGAAGTCACCACTTTGGGGACTGGGTCTCAACACCTTACGTTATTCCCTGAGCCACACCCTGTTTTGTGGACTCCGTTCTGTCTTAACAGCACCTGTTTCAGGCTCCCTTTCTTCTACTCTCTGTGGGATTCACTTATCATAAGTTTGTGTGTCTTATTCTCCTGTTCCTCATCTCCTCTATAGTCACCTTAACAAGCACAAGACTTTCTGTCACTCTCCATACTTAATGTGTTTTAAAAGGTGCCAATGTAATTAGCTTTAATCAATCCATTGGCCACTGTTTAAGACAGTCTGAAAAGCATTGTGCAGATCATAAAATAATTACCAAAGGTAAATTTCGCACTCAATTGTAGTAGAATTGTAACTTAATGTTGATGATGAGCATGGCAATAGCCCAATATTGTGAAAGTAAAGGCAGAGCTCTGTGGTTTGAGAACACCCCCCTAAACCTCAGGATACTCAGTCTTGCAAGCAATTTCTTCTCAGTAGGTTAGCCGAGTCCCTCCTTCAGATTTCTGGCTTGAGTTTTCTGAGCCATTCCATATGGGAGCCATTAGGCACACAGGGCTCCTCAGCCCTCAAAATGTGACCTGTGTGACCAAGGAGCAGAAACAATTGCTTTTAATTCTAATTAATTTCAAGTCCAATTTAAGAGCAAATATTCTGTTTACATGTTTGGAACAACCTGAGCTTATGAGACTATTTCTCCCAGCTGTAAAATTTGAAGACCTAAATACATATCATGAATGATGAGTGAAAATTTAACATCAGAATTCTCTGAATGTAGGATATATAATAGGTAGTGATGACAATGTGGGGCAAAGAGTGTAAAATATCTATTGATTTGCCTATATTGGTTTCATTTTGAACTATTTTTGCATCTGTTGGGTGAAACAATATACTCTAAATTTTAGTTCATTGCTTTTAACTTGAAAAATATGATTATTTTTATAAGTACTAGAAAACATTAAGTAACTATGTGGAGTGCTGTGTCATTCTATTGGCCAACATCTCTCTAGATAAGCAAGGTCTATACCAGATTCCTATGTGTTTCTGGATCCCAAGGCCAGCCACTTTTGTGCTCTTCTGTTATCCGCAGATTTAGAACACTGTCCTCCTGGTGTTTTGATCATAAAAAATGCAGTTGTGTCTAAAAACATTTTAAACAGTTCTGTGTTGTTACCCGCTGCAAAAAAAACCAAAAACCAAAAACAAAACAAAACAAAACAAAACAAAAACAGAGACCTGCATTGGCGTGACTTGCTACAGGTACTTCATGAGACCCAGTGTGTGCACTCTACATGACCCGCTACAGGCGTGTGAGCGTGATGGTGTCAGCCTGACAGAAGAATCTAAAATCCCCTGGGGGATGGGCCTCCATAGGTGTCTATGGAGAATTATCTTGATTACATTAAGTAATGGAAGATTGGACGGTGAGCAGTTCTGTCCTCTTAGAGTGGTTCGTAGACTGAAATCGGGAAAGTGAAGCCAGCACTAGGAAGCTGTCACTGAGCTCCGGTTCTTGGCCGTGGACAAGATGAACAAACAGCTCTTTAAAGCTCCCGCCGCCTCGACTTACTAGCACCAAGCTTTGAAACAAGACAAATCATTTATCCTCTAAGTGGCTTTTGTAGAGGTAGATTTTTTACTTCAGCAACATGAAAAGAAACAAAGATAACGCCTTGGAGTTTCTCTTTTTCTACCAGCATTTTCCTTTCATCCAGTCCACTCCCTGGCACATTTACTGTAATGGCTTCTTCAGTGATCTCTTTTGTAGGTTTTTTTTTTTTTTGTCTTCCTCAATCTTGTCTGACTTCATGTCATAAACATGATGGTTTCTGCAACCAACTTGCTTTAGGGCTTGGCTCGGACCCGTCCTCCCAGCCCCGAGTCTATCCTGTACCATTCCAGTTAAGTAGGAGACGATCACCTCCAGACAACTAGCCAGGCCCCATGAGTAGAAGTCTGGGCAACAAGGTCTGTGTTGGAATCACGATGCCTAGAGTGCTTACGTCTTTGGGCCTTGAATTTCTTCTTAACTGTTAAGTCATTTGTTCATAGCTTAAAAGGTTATATCGGCATCATCACCAACCCATTATTCCTCATTTATTATATTTGGCTAGATTTCTAGTCTCCCCCTGCAATTCTTCTCTTATTTGGGAGATGAAATACAAAGTACTTGTCTTATCTTGACCTCTAACTGAGTTGTGCACTTTTATCGATAGTGACTCAACCTTTCTTTTATGGTTCTCCTAACATTGTTTACTTTTTTCCTTGGGGTTTTTGAAGGCTCCAATTCAGAACCTCACAATGCTAAGCAGATGGTCTACTAATGAAGTGCACTGTTAGTCCCTAGTACTGATGGTTTACATTACTTTCTTGGGCAATTTTCATATTCTCAGTTCAGTGGAGAGAACTAGTTTGACTCAAAAATTTAAAGTTGTAACAACAGTGAAAAAAGAACAGTTGTTATTGATGAAATAGAGCTGAGCATGGGTGAGACACTCTTTAAACTTCTACTATCCATCTATCACATATATCATCTATTACCTATCATCTATCTATCTGTCTATCATCTATCATCTAGCTAGCTAGCTAACATCTATATGTCTAACTAACATCTATCAATTTATGTACCTATGTATGTTTTTATTAAAGATCTATGTATTTATATGTCTATCATCTATTCATCCATCCATCATATCTATCTAACATCTATCAATCTATGTACCTATATATGTATGCTTTTATCAATGATCTATATATCCATGTATCTATATCTATCATATGTCCATGAATCTATGTATCATATATTTATGCATCATTTATGTATCTATGTATCTACCTTTCAGTCATCTATCTATCTATCTATCTATCTATCTATCTATCTATCTATCTACCTATCCCCATTTCATATTATCTTGATAACCCACAAATAAGCATTGTTATTATTTCAGCAAATGAGTAAACACATTGTTAAGTTGAAAGAATTGAAAGTTATGAGAAGAACTCCAGGCAATGTATATAGGGTGGAGACATCAGGAACTAGAGTGGTGATTGTCTAAGTTGTATAAGTTGTTCTGAAAAGAGAAACTTAAGCCTCCAACTTCACAATACAGAAAAGCCAAGGTGGAAAGGATGACATATGAAGGTCACAGTAGTCCAGCAGGAGAAGTTTTATCTTAACCTCATTGATCCACAAGCCTTCTAGACTGAAGACAGTTTTATGGTCCATCTACCTTCTTACTTCTGCTTCCACTGCAAGCAAAACCACATAGGTTTATTAAAATGCCCCCATAATTAGAGTAAGACAAACCACATCTGTCATGTAGAAGGAAGTCTGATATTCATCTTTTGAAAGAGCTTTTATATTGACTTAATTTATGTGTATGGATATTTGCTTGCCTGTATGTATGTGCACCATATGTGTGCCTGGTACTTGAGGAGGTCAGAAGAGGGCACTGGATCCCTTGAAACCAGTTATGGATGGTTGCAACAAGTGACATAAACATTGAGCCTTCTCTCCAGTCCTGACTCTGCTACTCATTAACTACTATGGAATATCTTTTAAAAATCCTAGACATTTGTAGAATAATGCAAATGCATCAGGATCCATGAGCAGACCTTTGAAGGTCTGCTACAAAGCCACCACGTCCCATGTGTAAGCTCAACTTCTTGCTGGCAATTCATGTAAACTCTCTGGTTTTCAGCAAGACCTATAGAAAGTAGAATTTTAAATAGAAAAGATCTCTATTTAAATGTCTTTGTACAATTTGCAATTGATTAATATATTTTGAAAGCACTTGCCACTTATTTTGCCATGGACTGGGTATTCAAATAAGTTTATGATCTTTATATAGGAAGTAATCCTAATCACCCATCCCTATTGTGAAGTTATGTACTGCATAGTCCACAAGAACTTTCATTGTTCAGTGTGGTGGGCTCATGCCTGTAATCCCAGCATTTGGGAGATGGAGGCAGAAGTTCTAAGGCTCAGGGCCAGCCTC
Organism: Cricetulus griseus; assembly: GCF_003668045.3. Classification (NCBI taxonomy): domain Eukaryota; kingdom Metazoa; phylum Chordata; class Mammalia; order Rodentia; family Cricetidae; genus Cricetulus; species Cricetulus griseus. The sequence continues at coordinate 131,584,797 of NW_023276806.1, forward strand.
AGGTATATAGTAGCACAGTGAGGTTGAGACTTGCCTGGGTTACAGTTACATGTTTCAAACTGAAAATCCCAGGAAAGAAAGAAGGGGGCAGAGGAAGGGATGAGGAAGAAGAGGAGGAGAAAGAGCTTTCAGCATTCCTAACTCAATTTACTCTCACAGAAATCCTATGAGATTTGTGGTGGTTTGAATGAGAATGACCCCCATAAACTCAAATATCTGAATGCATCATCACCGGGGAGTGGCACTGTTTGAAAGGATTAGACAGTGTGGCCTTGTTGGAGAAAATGTGTTGCTGAGGGTGGGCTTTAAGGTTTCAAAAGTCCAAGGTTGGCCCAGTGGCTCTCTCTTCCTGCTGCCTGCCAATCCAGATATAGAACTCTCAGCTGCTTCTCTAGCACCATGTCTGCCTGGATGCTGCCATGATTCCCACAATGTTGATAATGGACCAAACCTCTAAAACTCTAAGCAAGTTAAAAGCTAAATGCTTTCCTTTATAAGAGTTGCTGCAGTCATGGTGTCTCTTCACAACAATCGAACAGTGACTAAGAATGGTTTTATTTGTTTTTGTATTTTGTGTCTGAGGAACAAACAGGAGACTGCAACTTGCTCAGTATCACAGAGCCAATGACAAACCCAGCAGAGGGGCCATTTTCTGAACAAGCTTTGTTTATCTAGAAAGATGCGAATCTTTTCAGGTAAGGAGTGGAGGCAGTAGTCACAGAGAGTGGGTCTGGCTCATGGAGAACAAAAATACCTTCTCTTTAGAGTGACCTCTTAGAGGTTAAGGCCAGTTTTCAAAAGACATAAAGCAAAAAGTCAGATTGGCCATTAAGATCTACAGCTTATTATAAAAGGCTGGGCGTGTGTATCACATAAGGGATTTACACACCAATTTATTGTCAAACAGATAGCAGCATGTAAATTTCCAAGAACCAACTTGGCATCACTGCAAAAGCATCCCCCAGAGGCTGGGGTATTGTAGAGAGTTCCACAGCAGCTGAATCATAAAGACTTTTATAGATCAATAGCCCTCAACCTTGCTTCATTAAAAAGCATCTTAATCAACACAGAGAATTTCAGGAAGACACAGAAGCCCAGTGGGATTATTAGAGCAGGTGGACTTTTGAATATATGTCTGGCTTTTAGCTCCCACAAGGTCATAGATGTATAGTAATGACTTAACCATGACTTAATTTTAATATTTCAATATAATATAGTAAAATAATATAACATCTTAGTATATAATATAGTCAATAGTTCTTTTTCATATACATCCTCAAATCATTACAGATCCAAATGCACTTGGACAACAGTATGTTCTATGGTGTTTGTTTGTTTGATGCAAGGTCATGATATATAGCCCCGGCTGGTTTGGAATTAATTGGCAATTCTCCAGTCTTGCCCTCACTAGTGCTTAGATGCACACACTCCTGTTTTATTTAGGTTTCTGTTGCTTTAATAAAACACTGATAAAAAACCACTTTGGAGAATAAAGTGTTTCTTTGTCAATCATTGAAGGAAGTCATGGCAGGAACCCAAGCAGGACATAGGTAGAGACCATTGATAGAAGCTACTTAATGGCTTGTTTTCTGGGTTCATATCAGGTATCTTTCTTATAATCTCTAGGAGCACTGCCCTCCATGGGTTGGGTCCTCTCACACAATCATTAATCAAGTAAAATGCCCCCACAGACTTGCTTACCAGATAATTTGATGGAGGCATTTTCTCAATTAAGATTCCCTCTTCCCAAATAAACCTGGTGTATGTCAGGTTGAGAAAATATTGACCCACATAATTATCATACCTGGCTCTGGGTTCTTACCTTTATTGTGTATTTCAACCTGAGGTTTTTTATCTATAAGTGTAAAGATAAGGACAAACACTTCATAAGATACTTAATGACCAAAGTACACATCTAGGGGAGTTACTTTCTTGAGTAAAATATGACCGAAGATCTATTTCACAGTAACTTTCTATCCGTAAAAGTGAGAGTACAGGCTATCTTCTTTAAAAAAAAACTGCTTTTAATTTTTGATATTACAATCAAATTAAATGATTTTCCTTTCTCTTTCCTCCCTCTAAACCCTCACACATGCTCCTCCTTGCTCTCTTTCAAACTGATGACCTCTTTTTATTAATTGTTGTTACATTCATATGTGTGTGTGTGTGTGTGTGTGTACATGTTCATATATAACCTGTTAAGTCTGTATAATATTTGTATAATATTACTTGTGTGTATGCTTTCAGGGATGACCATTTGGTATCGGATAACCAGTTCATATGTTCTTCAATGGGGGAGACTATTCTCCCTCTCTCAAAATTCTTTTTTGCCTATAGTACTCTGTGTAGGGTTGAGGTCTTGTGGGCTTTCTCCTTTCCACTTTGGCATGTCTGTTGTTGTACTTGTTAAGCTTATATTTAGGCAGTCATGTTGCTGAGACTTACGAATGTATCTTCTGATGTTACTTAAAGACACAGAATATAACCCTGCCCCCCCCCCCAATTCTCTGGCTCTTGCAATCTTTCTGCCACATTTTCTTCAATGTTCCATGAGCCTTTGGTACAATAGTTGTTTTATAAATGCATTAATTGGGACTGGGCTCCAAAACTCTAAATTTTGTATGGTCTTCTGCAACAGTCCTCATCTACTGTCAAAGAGAAGTTTCCTTGATGATAGGTAAGGACCATACTTGTATTTTGTATTCTTACTTACAGTTGTATTCAAACTTTCACTTGTAAGCTTGTATTCTGTTGGCAAATATTTTATTGAGCATTTTTTATTCTATGTTCATCAAGAATGTTGGCCTGGAATTTTCTTTTTTGTTGTTGTTATTTATCTTTATCCAGTTTTGTTGTTAGAGGAACACTGACTTTGTAGGAGGAGTTTGGGAGTGCTTCTTCTGGGTCTGTTTTGTTTGTTGATGTTGTTATTGAATAGTTTAAGAAGGATTGGATCTAGATCTTTGAATGTAAGGTAGAATTCTGCCAGCATCATCTGGACCTTACATTATTTTTTTTTAAGCAAGAAGGTTCTTTATTACTATTTCAATCTCCTCATTTGTTATACGTCTGTTTAGGTTATTGACTCCTTGGTTTAATTTTAGTGGCTTGGGTGAATCTAAAAATTCATCAATTTCTTCTGGTTTTCCAGCTCACAAATTCAGTTTTTTTAAAAGTATTCCTTTATGATATTCTGAATTTCTTTGTTGTCTATTGTAACATTTCCCTGCCCATTTCTGATTTTGTTATGTGGGTCCTCTCTTTCTTTCGGTTAGTTGGGTCAAGGGTCTGTCAATCTTATCTTCTCAAGGAGACACCTCTTATATTTGTTGATCTTTGTATTATTTATTCTTTGTTCTTATTTCATTGATTTTTTTGCTCTAATTTTTATTATTTTTTGCCATCGACTTGGTTTGGATTGGATTTGTTCTTGTTTTTTTCCAAATTTTTGAATTACATCATTAACTCAGAGATTTGCCTGCCTCTGTCTCCCAAGTCCTGGGATTAAAGGTGTGTGCCACCAACACCCTGCCTTCTTTATTCATTTTGGAAATAGGCATTTAGAGCTAAAATTTCCTTCATAGAACTACTTTTAATGTGTTTCAGAGTTTCTGTTGGGTTGTGTCTTCATTTTCATTTTATCTTAGGAAGTTTTTTTGCTTCTTTCTTGATTTTTTTGACTCATTCATCATTCAGTAATGACTTGCCTGTGAATTTACTAGAGATTTGTTTGCTGTCAATTTTAAATTTTATTGTGTTGTAGTCATACAGGATGCAAGGAGTTATTTCAATCTATTTGAATTTGTAGAGATTTGTTTTGTGTCCAAGAATGTGGTCTGTTTTAGAAAAGCTTCTGCATTCTGCTGAGTAGAATGTGTATTCTTTGCTGTTTGGGTGGAATATTCTATAAATCTCTGTTAAGTCCATTTGACATAAGATGCCTTTAATTCTGATGTTATTTTGTTTATTTCATGTTTAGATCACTTCCCTCATCAGCGCCGGAATCTCATCTGGCTAGGACTGTACAGGTCCTGTGCATGCTGACATAGTCACTGTGAGTTCCTATGTGCATCTTTCCTGTTGAGTCTGGGTTTCCTTGGTGTCATCCATCCCCTCTGCTCTTACAATCTTGCCTCTTCCATATAGAATATATGGAATATATATATATTCATTCCCAGGGAATATATACATCCCCTGAGCCCTGAAGGTTGGGGCTTGATGAAGACATCCCATTTAAGACTGACTGTTCCAAAGTCTCTCACTCTCTATACAGTCTTCAGTTGTGGATTTCTGCACTTTCTACACTCTTCAGTTGTGGATTTCTATATTAATTCTCATCCGCATCTGCAGCAAGAAGAATCTTCTCTGGTGATGGTTGAGTAAGACACTGATTTGTGAATATAGCATACTGTCATTAAGAGTTACCTTGTTGCTATGTTCCTTTAGCAGAACAGTAATATTTGTTTTCCCCTAGGACCATGGCCTTTCTGATCTCAGGTTCTTTGCTAAATGAGCAGTGTCAGGCATAGGCTCCATCTTATGAAGTGAGGCTTAAATCCATGCAGACCAAGGTTGGATACACCCACAATGTCTGTGACACTATTGCACCAGCATGTCATGCATGCAGGTGACTGTTTCAGATCGCATGGTTTGTAGTTAGGTTGATGTTTACCTTTTCTCCTCTGGTAGCATTCAGAGTGCCTTCCAATACTGGTTGGTAGACGTGAAGGCTCTAGTTAGGTATCAGCTTGACTTCTTCACATTCAGTGACTATTGGAGTGCTTTTATCCATCCTTTTACTTTAAGGTGGTGTCTATCTTTAAAGTATAGATGTGTTTTTTGTAGACAACAGACAGATGGATTTTTATTTCCTGATCCATTCAGTCAGCCTGTGTCTTTTGATCAGAGAAATGAGGCCACTGATACTGAAAGTTATTATTGAGATGTGTGCATTAATTGTGTAGCTATAGTTTTGTTAATTTTTGCTTGTGTTCTCGGTGGCTTTGTATCTCTGTCTAGTCTCCTGACTATGATAAATCCTCTTTTCAACCCCAGTTATTGCTTCCTGTATCTTCTTTAGGTTTTTTTTTGAATGTTAATTTTTAATACTGTTTATATTATGGTAAGTTGTTCTTTCTTTTTCAACTATGGTGAATAGTTTTGCTGGATATATTAATCTAGGCTGGCTGTCATAGTCGCTTGGGACTTGGAATGCATCACTCCAGGCTCTTCTGGTTTTCAAAGTTTCTTTTGAGAAGTCAGTTGTTATTCTGATGGATTTTCCTTTATAATGTGATGTGTTTTTTCCCTCCCCTCTTGAACCTTTCTGTACACTTTTTTGGTTGTTTGTTTGTTTGTTTGTTACATATACTTGATGTTTTACCTATGATATGCTGTGGGGATTTTTTTTTCTGGTCTTGTCTACTTGATGTTATGTGTACTTCTTATGTCTATATAGGTTTGTCTTTCTTTAATTTGGGGGAATTTTCTTCTGTGATCTTACTAAAGATCTGATCTATGCCATTGAACTGGATTTATTCCTCATCTACTGTGCCTATAATTTGAAGGTTTGGTTTCCTCATGGTGCTCATTTGCAACTCCATTTGGTTTGAGTACTGCAGATCTGAAGGTTGTCTCTGAATCAAACAGATGTAGATACTCTTAAGAGGGCTGGGCATCTTACTGCTTTCAGATTTCTCCTTTATCATATGTCTTTCATTTGAAAAGATTCTACAGCATGGCAGCATACTGTGTTCAAGAGGGCATATTCCAGTAGAGGAAGCTGTAGTGAAACTCAAAAATCTACTGGTACACCAGAAGGTCCAATCAAGGGCTGGCAGGTATAAGCCACCCGATAGTCCTCCATCTTCCCATGGAAATGAGAAGAAAAATAGATCCTAGAATGGGGATTTACACATTACCCTCCTCCTTTTCCATGTTTATTTCTAATATTTTTTAAATGTACCTAGTTTTAAAGTTTTGTTTTCCATATCTTAAAAAGAAACCTTCAATTATCTGAAAAGTAACAGATTTAACTAATGTGTGTTGAACTCCAAATGCCTTTCTCATGAATGCTAAGAACTTTATTTGTCCCCAAACTGAAACTTGGATATTAATATAAAAATGAATGGGCATGTAGGAAAAGGTGTGATGAACGAGGTTTTCACTGGATCAGATGCCTGCTCTGCTTTTAGTCAGAACCAAGAATCTCTGTGTATGTATTGTATTTTGTTCTGCATATTATAATGAATATCTTAAAAGATAAAAAGCCATTGGGGAAAGTTCTTTGCTGGTAAATTGTGTTCCTTGGGGAAAATCCAGAAGAGACCAATTTAGTCAGGGGAAATTATAATACACCAATCATGATGATGAATCTCAAGCAAGGGCAAGCACATGGCAACAATTTAAATGTTATCCATGAAAGTACTGCCCTCAGACCCCAGGGCATCTTATTTGTCAGCCTCTGTCTTCATAGACCCTGCAAGAATTCTGGCACTCCAAGAAAGAATAAGGGCTTTGGGACATTCTTCTTCAGAATTCAAGGTGGGAATTGCAGGCTTATTCTTCTGTGTATTGCTCTCGTGATAGTGAGACTTCTGCAAGTATCCTGTATTCTATATTTTATTCCAAACAACTACCTGATGGATTGTGAAAACTTTGGATACAGCATTTTATTTAGCACCCCACCTTCTAACATATATTCTTTTTCTGTAGTTAACTCAGGAAAGTAGAAATTCATTTAGCTCTTCCTTTAAGATCTTTAGAAAACATTAGCCTGTAGATGGGTTTGACACAGACTCTCTGACTTAAAGAGGGCTTCTCTTTCTTGGAGCCACTCAGAGGTATGTATAATCACAATTTTTTTCTGCTCTCATATGTAAGGAAGAAAAGTCAAGCCTTGGTGAAGTTGTGATATTTTCAAGAAAATTCCTCTTATGATCTCCTTGTTTCCACTTAACACAGGTTCTTCCCGATGGTGGTGTTTGTTTGTGAGAAGGTAAAGGTACTGTGTTTTTGATGATGGTGTTTGGTGAAGGAGTATCTTATTCTCCCAGGTCACCTGGGCTCTGGCACTAATATTTCAGGATTATGCCAGACTGATTCACACTGGGAAGATTGTCAGAAACCTGTGATTGGTCAAAAGAAGAAAAACATTCTTCTGCGTTGCTAGTAGAAAGATCTATGCGTTGTGATCATTTGGCTAAATGGACCTGTTTGGAACTCTTACAGGACACAAACCTCCAGGGCACAAGCTTATGCACTTCCATCAGTCTTATATCTGCCTGTACATTCTGGCTCCCATGCCGACTGATTTAACATTGCTCAACTCCCATTCCCTCCTCTGAAATGAGAATGCTATTCTTCCCTCACAGAGTGGTACTAAATGACTGACACTAACTGTCTGTACACAGACTCATAACTGTGGATCTAGATATCATCCATGTTTGGATGTGAAAATCCTTAATCATTTATGGAAGACACAGAGAGGAGCATGCTTTCTACTGTGGAGTCTGAGACGTTTGGGGGGTTCCTAGGCATGTGCTGTCTGTATTATGTTCCCACCATTTCTTGTTTCAATCATTCATATTTCTGTCCCTCCAGCCCTTCTCTGCCTTAAGTCTCTGTTTTCCTTACTTTATTCTCTTTCCCCTCACAATGTGACACTCCTTCGGCTAGCTAACATTTTCTTTCTTGATCTTTGGACATGCTGTTCCTTCTGACTGGGATGATTTTCTCTCACACTGCTCTTCACTAAATTTGAAACTAACAGTAAGTTTTACTTGGATAAATCTTTCCCGAGTCACTTACCAGCCGTTATTTCCTTTCCTTGAGTCACCAGCCTTAAATAATTTCTTCAACTATGGCATTAGTCATTGATAGACTTGGCTTTATCTTCTCACCAAATGGAGTATTCCGAGTCATGGCCTACTAGATGTGGTAGGCCAAGTAAGGGCTCCAATCCCATATTGATTTATCTCCCCAGGAATTACATTTCTCAGAGAATTTCATTTCCTGTGCTGTATTTCAGTGTCCAAAGCCAGGAGTTCTCAGTTTTCCCCAACCCTCATTCTCCAGGCCTTCTTCAGTAATAAGGTTTGCCTGAATTCTTCTTATGGAAAATTACACACCCAGACAAAGGTGTGAAAATTGTATCTGTCTAGCAATTTGTGTATCTTTGTTTATTTTCTTATCTCTCTTGTCCTCCACTAAGTGGTATCTATAGCTGTGAAACACATTTTTCCTTGAGACTGACATTTAGTGGACACCACACCCACTTCCCAGAGTCCATGGTAAAAGAGACTAGGGTAAATACATGCTTTTGATGTCATAACTGACACAGAAGATATCCCTAGAGAAATACACATAGCGGCCTCTGTCTCCTGCTGGAATTCATCTATCTAGATAAGCATCCGCATCCTCATCCCACACCACTTCTCTGAGATACTCAGTGGACCTCCAGGGTGTCCATCCCACGTTTCCCCACATGTCTGACTACCCTTGTGCCTCGTCCTAGCTTCCTCACTAAATTGTCAACCCCCTTTCCCACTCCAATCCATTCCTCTGACACCAATGTAACTCTTTTTCAGATCCAGTAATTATACACCATAATCCTATGCAGACATTGCCGATGGCCCCTGTTCTTACTGGAGTATCTGACATCACTTCCTTTTCAATCTGTCCAGATTATGTTTGACTGACCCTTTTGAGAGCCTGGGGTGCTAGAATTCCCATTGGCTTTACTATTTAGATGTATCCATGGTCCCCAAAACAACACATCTCTTCAGATCTCCAGGCATTTCTACATATTGTTACCTGCCAAGAATGCTTTGCCTCTCCAGCTAGGTTTGTTGTTGTTGATTATGGTTCTTTTAGATTATGTTCAAATGAGACCTCTCCTACACATTTCTAGGCTTCTGTAACATTGGAATATAAACGTTCCAGTATATCTCACGTTAAGTTCTAGGAACTTGCACAGTTTTCCTCATTCTGAACTTTGTCTTCTGATCCTGCCACTGATCACACTTCAACTTCTCCTCAGCCTGAGCAGTGTCTGTTGCATAGCATTGCTCCACTTTTTGAAACTAAAACTGAACAAATAAATGAGGGTGGCTGATTTAAATTAAGCATTTAAATGCTTCAAAAATATGAAAATGTTTAAAGAAATTTTAGATATCTAATAGTCTAATATTTTTAGAATAGAGAAACCTCAAAATTCTGCTTATCCTGAAGCCCCCAATTGACCAGCTCATCTGATAAACATTTTTCTCTCCCTGTGAACACTTTGAAAATTACTCAGAATTCTTTTTGTGTGAACCAAAGTGGAACAGTTTATCTTGTAGAACTTTTCAGTTATTTTAAGGCATAAATTACTGACATGAGTGCAGCTAAATTGTCTCTCCTTTTAAAGTTATAAGACATGAAATTCTTAAGTTGAGAAAGGTGACAAACGCATAAAACCATCATGTATACAACCTACTTCTAGAAGCATAAAGTCCATCAATCAGGAACACAGATAGACGGGCCTTGGCTGGTGTACTCACTGGTGAGGTGCAGTTTTTAGATGAACTAAGGTTCTATTCTTTTTCTTCCTCGTTTCTTTTGAGCCAAAGCCCTCAGTGTCTCTAGAATACTGAGTGACAGCGGGAATTAATTAAGAAAGTATACATATATTCCCTTTTTGTTGCTTTGCTGTTGCTTTGCCTTTGAGTGTTGGGTTTTCATTTCACTTGCACTCTAATTATTATATGGAATTTGATGTCCCGGGGTCTGGTGGAGAAAACTTCCAAGATCTAAATCCTTTAGATGAAAAAAAGATTGGAAACTTAGTTACTGGAGGTGTAGCTGCCTTTATTGAAACTTTTTGAATTGTATTGTTACCTTATTGAATTTTTCCCCTTCCTTTGGAGAAGATTATCAATTGGAAGTGAGGGCTCCTTTGTATACAGTTTTAGTGACTCATTTTTTCCTCTCAGTGCAAACACACTTTTTTATTTAGTTTTGGATTAGCATTTTAAGCTTTGTAGAAGCTAGTTTTATTTTTAATACCCAACATTAGTTTCCTCTCTACTGTGACTTTGGGCAAAACTGGAGAGGTGTGGAGCCCTGCTGAAGCAGCATTAAATGATGAACTGTTTACTTTTCTTAGCCAAATTCAGGTTCTCCCATTTTGGGTGAGATTCAACACCAGTTAAAGACATTTTCTAATGTGTGCCCATTACAAGGGTTCTTTTGAAGACGCCACAAGGAATGTGATATTTGGCCTTCCCTTTCACACGTGCAAGCACAGAAAGAACAATAAGGTGTTTTAGGGCCCTGTGTGGCATAAAGAGTTCTTAGCTTTGTAACAGTGCTGTGCTAAAACAGCACTTAGGAGCTTTTAGCTATGTGTGGGTGGCAGTGCCCCCAGCCAGACCCACCACTTCCCTGCATCATGTGGGCACCATTTGCCCCCTCTGTTCCCTCCTGGTGACCGCTCACTCACCCATCCTTCTGGTTTCCTTTCTGAAATGTCTCTCAAGTGCAGCCTTTCATCTCATCTGGGTGCCCTCCACCCCCTCAGCCCGGATATCACTGATTTTCACACTGTTCTTACATATCTTCAGCCTCTTCTTTCTGGCAGCCTTACTTGTAACACTAAATGGACAGTGTTGTCTACTTTCCACAGTGCTCCTTAGGTACTCCTATGGTCCACACCCAGTTTCATTTTTTAGCTCCTCTTTGAGACATACTCCTAGATTCCCTACTTCTTGGGGTCATGACTTAGCACATGCTCCAGAATCAGGGCTGTTTTCTAAAATGAAAGAAATCAAAGTGGGCCGATGACTGGCAGCTTTCTGGTCTCAGCCTAGGAATTTATGTTTTAAAAAGAACTCCTCCAGATAAGGTTTTCTTCTTATTATTAATTTACTATTTCACAGTTACATAAATATATAAAATACATTCCGGTCAGACCTCACTCCTATCCCTTTCTTACTACCCACTCCCTCCCCCCAAACACAAACACCTTCTTCTAGGCTTGGGTCTTTCTGTTTGTAAGCCAGGGCTGTTTATCTTCATGATCACAGGTCCCTCTGAAGCATGGGGGATTCAATAATGGCTACACCATTAAAGATGATGACTCATCTGCCCTCCCCTACAGCCAACTGAATATTGACAGGACCGATCTTATATAGGCTCTATGTAAGTAACCGAAGGCTGCTTTGAGATCCTGAGTGCAACAGCTGTGTTATACCCAGAAGACATCATCAAGGCATCTTATCCAGGGTCTGGCTCTTACATTTTTTCTTTCTCCTCTGTGAATCCTTCTGAGCCTTGGAAAGGGTGATTCGGACGTCCTGTTTGGAACTGAGTACTCAGTAGTCACTTATTTTCAGTACATTGCCCAGCCAGGAGTCTCCATTAACTGGCATTTACTGCAAAAGGGAGCTTCTTAGACCAAGGCTGAGGGGAAGGGGGCCATGCATCTCTGGGTATAAACATACATATGGAGGAGGCAGTTTGGCAACATATTCATTAAACAAAACAGAAGCAACAGGCTCACTCCTAGAGCCTGTGATCTCCCCACCTACTGACTTTTGGTCGGGGCAACAGAAGCAGATGTGAATTACCTCCTGAGAAGCAGGCATCATATCCAATCAGAATGCAACTGGCTGCTCCCATGTGATGGGTGTTTTTTTATCATCAACTTGACATGCCATGGATGGACCTGAAAAGGGAGTCGCAATAAGGAATAGTCTAGATTAGGTTGAATGAGGTGGGGAGGATTTCCCCCCTGAATGTGAGTGGCACTATCTCATGGTCTGGACCCCGGAATGAATGACGAGGAGAGAGCTAGCTGATGAGGGCATATGTGTGTCAATTCTTTGCTCTCTGCTTTGACTGTAGGTGCACCATAATGACCTGTTTCAAGTTCTTGCCTCTTCAACTTCCCCACAATGGTTGAACGTCACCTGGAATTGTGAGCCAAAGAAAGTCTCTCCTTAGTCGTGGTAGTTTATCACAACACCAGGAACAAAACTAAGATACCATATAGCAGTCACGGCACTATTGCACCGTGTGCACACTTTGTTTTATGGGTTGGTATTGGGGCTAGCAAGGTTTTCAGATGGATGAGACCACTGATGACTTTCTCATTGGGCTGCCTAGAATGTTCAACACTATCACAGCTGGCCAGCAGGGAAGAAACTTCCAGCTCAACGTCGTGTGCCCAAAGTGTGAGATATCTCCAGCCACAGGATCTTACCATCTAGTTCTGGGGGGCGATCAAGAACAATAGCAATAACTTGTATTGTTTTAGAGCCACAATTCACAAAAGGGGTGTTCCACACGTGTGACCAACAACTCAGAGAGGTGTTCCATGCATGGCATTTTCATTTAATATCCTGTGGCTTCTGGAATTGGCGTTATCTACTATGCAGGATACAACTAACCTAACTCTGCTTTTAAATTATATTTTTATTTAGCTTATAAAGCAAACATGTGCCTTTTTATACTCTTTAGTTTTAGACTCCCTCCTACACACACCCCTACCTTTATCTTGTCCTCTTACTCCCATCCTTGTTTAAACTTTGTCACTCTCAACTTTTCTCTTCTCTACTTGCATCATGTTTTCTATTATTTACAGCCCAATTAAGGCCCCTTCCCTCCTCCACATACTGTGGCCTTTTCTAGCATCCAAATGCCTCTCATGCTTGAATGTGTAAAAGGTTGGACCACTTGCCTCTCTGTCTTCAGCTTCATTTGAACCCATGGGGAGGAAAAGGCTTCTTTTTGCATGTGACCAAGCATCCCATAAACATGTCCACTTGAGATGCATTCTGATTAATTGTTTTTAAGAATAGTCTGAGCTCCCTGGAGCCAGAGATTGTGTTAATAATAAGGGTGACATAAGAGATCATGGGCTCTTGCAACCTGGATTTTGCTTGTAGGCAAGAATGGAGGCTGGTGGAGATGTTCCTTCAGCTTAAAAAATCTGAAGAAGTCTAAAAGTGATGGACAGGATGAGAGCTTCAAGTCTTAGCTCAGGAATCAGCTTTGCTTTCCTTCAAGCATCAGTGTCAAAGGAGGGCAGAATGCCTGGCTTCCCCTGTTGATGTGAAGATAGGACACATAAAGTACAGAGCACGGTAGCTCATGTGTGAAGGTACTAACTTAATATTATCATTCTGTGTCTTCCATTTCTTCTTATCTTGGCTATAAGAAGGCTTGAGATTATTTATTAGATTATGAGTTATTTGAAGACATTCTGATCTGACATAACTTTGTTATTCATGGATTTGATAAAGGAATATAGGAGCAAAGACTTTAAAAATCCAAGCTATTCTTTATGTAATTATTGTGATTCTCTTTTCTGATCTTGCTTAATCACTTTCACAAAGTGAAAAGGTTAAACAAAATAGTAGCCAGTGTTCAAAATTCACCATATTATAAGCATGTAATCTTTTCAATTATCCTTACAAAATTGTAATTCCTCTTTTACTAAGGTTCAGAGAATCCAAGAGACTTGCTCAATGACTCCTGTCTGACTGCAGAACCAGAACTAGAAACCAGGAAGGTAGACAGTGGAACCAACACCCAAGTACCAGCAAATGACCTTCATGCCAATGGCTTGACCCTTCTCTGTCCTGGATCTCTCAAAGAAAGACTGCAAAAAGTTGGGAAACGATGGGGGCTTTCAAATTAAGTGGAATTCTGAAGTTTTAGATCAAATCCATGTGTTTGTTGCATCCCAGAACCATGCTTTGGTTGAAGACTCTGAATTCCTGGCGGATACGGGCACTCCCTTGGGCCACAGTCCTGTCCAGATGCTGGCACAGTGGAAGGGCAGACCGGCTTCCAGTCCTCACACATAGTATTGCCCCCTTTCTCCTTAATTTATCTCTTTATTTCCTCTTACAAATCAACTGAGAGCTTTCTGTTCCTGCTTCTTACACTTGGCACCTTGAATCATAATGGTTTTATTGTAATGCTACATGTTTTTAAAACTTATTGCATTGTATTTATTTGGTGTGTGTGTGTGTGTGTGTGTGTGTGTGTGTGTGTGTGTGTGTGTGTATGTGTCTGTCTGTCTGTGTGTGTGTGTGTGTTTTGTGTATGTCTGGGGGTATACTACCGTGTGTGGAGGTCAGAAGAGTCTTTGCAGGAATTGGTTGGGGTTAGAGGAATGCCAGACTCATGCATCCTCTCCTCCAGGGATCACATAGTGACTTCTTTCTTACTACACTTCCCAGAATCCTCCTTGTCTCCTAGTCGCACCTATCTTGCTTCCCTATTGGCGAACAGTGTTTTATTCATCAACCAATAATAGAAACATGTGTTCTGTACTTCCCCCATTACTCCCTTTTCTCCTTAATTTATCTCTTTATTTCCTCATGCAAATCTACTGAGAGCTTTCTGCTCCTGCTTCTTACGCTTGGCACCTTGCATCATAATGGTTTTATTGTAATACTACATGCTTTTAAAACTTATTGCATTGTATTTATTTTGTGTGTGTGTGTGTGTGTGTGTGTGTGTGTGTGTGTGTGTGTGTGTGTGTCTGTCTGTCTGTCTGTCTGTCTGTCTGTCTTTGTGGGGGGGGGCGGTGTATACTGCTGAGTGTGGAGGTCAGAAGATTCCTTGCAGGAGTTGGTTGGAGTTAGAGAATTGAATTTAGGTGATCCAGTCTGCTGACAGGCACCTCTCCTCACTGAGGCATCCGACCAGCCTCCTAATTCTGTGTCCCAACCGTGGCATACATTTGAATTTAACCACTTGTTAAGATGTCATCCCATCAAATAGACTTGTGAAATATTGCCTTTTTCTTAGTGCTTTCTCAAATAAATTCATGATTAGGTCACCACAATTCCTTTTTCTCCACTTACCTAGTCCTGCATACAATATGTTGTAAAAGCTTGGGTGTATTTTGAGCCATCCTTGCATCTCTGAGATGAAGCCAACTTGATAATGGCAGATAATCATTTTTTGTATTCTTGTATTTAGTTCACAAGTATGTTATTGAGAATTTTTGCATCTGTGTTCATAAGGGATATTGGTCTATAGTTTTATTTTTTGTTGGAACTTTAGGTATCAGGGTAAGTGGCTTCATAAAGTGAATTAGGAAATGTTCCTTCAGTTTCTATTTTACAGAATAATTTGAGAAGTATTGGCTTTAATTCTTCGACAGTCTAGCAGAATTTTGTGCAAATCCATCTGGTCCTGGTGGTTGGGGGATTTTTAATTATTGCTTCTGTTTCACTAGGATTATAAGTATGTTTAAATTGTCAATTTCATAATGATTTAACTTTGGTGGATAGTATATCAGTTTGATGGAATATAGCTTTTTAAAGTATGTTCTTATGGTTCTCTGGAGTTCCTCCATGTCCTTTGTGATGTTCCCCTTTCCATCTGTAATTAATTTGGGCATTTTCTCTCATTTT